>NC_136272.1:70402801-70605190 GCF_964187855.1 Myxine glutinosa | reverse complement strand
GCGTGCAGGGGGGGGGGGAGGACATGCGTGCAGGGGGGGGAGGGAGGACATGCGTGCAGGGGGGGGGAGGGGAGGACATGAATGCAGGGGGGGAGGGGAGGACATGCGTGCAGGGGGGGGGGACATGCGTGCGGGGGGGGAGGACATGCGTGCAGGGGGGGGAGGGGAGGACATGCGTGCAGGGGGGGAGGGGAGGACATGCGTGCAGGGGGGGAGGGGAGGACATGCGTGCAGGGGGGGGGGAGGACACACATGCAGGGGGGGAGGGGAGGACATGCGTGCAGGGGGGGGGAGGGGAGGACATGCGTGCAGGGGGGGGAGGTGAGGACATGCGTGCAGGGGGGGGAGGGGAGGACATGCGTGCAGGGGGGGGGAGGGGAGACATGAATGCAGGGGGGGGAGGGAGGACATGCGTGCAGGGGGGGAGGGGAGGACATGCATGCAGGGGGGGGAGGGGAGGACATGCATGCAGGGGGGGGGGAGGGGAGGACATGCATGCAGGGGGGGGAGGGGAGGACATGCATGCAGGGGGGGGGAGGGAGGACATGCGTGCAGGGGGGGAGGGAGGACATGCGTGGGGGGGGAGGGGAGGACATGCGTGCAGGGGGGGGGGGAGGACATGCGTGCAGGGGGGGGGGGGGGAGGACATGCGTGCAGGGGGGGGGAGGACATGCGTGCAGGGGGGGGGACATGCGTTGCAGGGGGGGGGGACATGCGTGCGGGGGGGGGAGGACATGCGTGCAGGGGGGGAGGGGAGGACATGCGTGCAGGGGGGGGGAGGGGAGGACATGCGTGCAGGGGGGGGGGAGGACATGCGTGCAGGGGGGGGAGGGGAGGACATGCGTGCAGGGGGGGGAGGGGAGGACATGCGTGCAGGGGGGGGAGGACATGCGTGCAGGGGGGGGAGGACATGCGTGCAGGGGGGGGGGGACATGCGTGCAGGGGGGGGGGACATGCGTGCGGGGGGGGGGAGGACATGCGTGCAGGGGGTGGGGGAGGGGAGGACATGCGTGCAGGGGGGGGAGGGGAGGACATGCGTGCAGGGGGGGGGAGGGGAGGACATGCGTGCAGGGGGGGGGGGAGGACATACATGCAGGGGGGGGAGGGGAGGACATGCGTGCAGGGGGGGGGAGGGGAGGACATGCGTGCAGGGGGGGGGGGAGGGGAGGATATGCGTGCGGGGGGGGGGAGGGAGGACATGCGTGCAGGGGGGGGGAGGGGAGGACATGCGTGCATGGGGGGAGGGGAGGACATGCGTGCAGGGGGGGGAGGGGAGGACATGCGTGCAGGGGGGGGGGAGGACATGCGTGCAGGGGGGGGGGAGGACATGCGTGCAGGGGGGGGAGGGAGGACATGCGTGCAGGGGGGGGAGGGAGGACATGCGTGCAGGGGGGGGAGGGGAGGACATGCGTGCAGGGGGGGAGGGGAGGACATGCGTGCAGGGGGGGGGGAGGGGAGGACATGCGTGCAGGGGGGGGAGGGGAGGACATGCATGCAGGGGGGGGAGGGGAGGACATGCGTGCAGGGGGGGGAGGGGAGAACATGCGTGCAGGGGGGGGAGGGGAGGACATGCGTGCAGGGGGGGGGGGTGGGGAGGATATGCGTGCATGGGGGGTGGAGGGGAGGTGGCTGAGATTTGGTGGACATGATTGGGAGGGAGGCCTGAGACAGATGAGTACCGGTGGCGATGACACACACACACACACACACACACACACACACACACACACACACACACACACACACGTGCATGGGTCGTGATTTGCACGGACACGTGCACGATTATGATTTATACCCATGTGTGCCTTTGGTTTTGGTTTTGCTTTGGATTTTGCTTTGTTTCTGAGTGACATCATATGCTGTGTATTGTATGCACACCTATTATTTTTATGCGTTACATCGTATCAGTGCCTATAGAAAGTCTCCACCCCCTTTTAAAATTTTCGCCTGTTTATGTCACTTTCCTAAAAATTTCACCTTATAACCTGGAATTAAAGTGCATGAACTCCGACTTTTTTCCCACCTTTATTTACACATCGTAACCCACACTTCTAAGAGAAAAACAAATTCTATTAAATTCAGAAAATTAATTTAAAATACCAAAGAATGTCTTGTTTGGACAAGTATCCACCCCCCCCCCCCACCCCTCCCCCCTCGAGTTAATACTTGGTGGAAGCACCTTTGACAGCAATTACAGATTTGAGTCTTTTGAGATAGTCTCGACCAACTGTGCACACCTTGATTGGGCAATATTTGCTCATTCTTCTGTTCAAAACTGTTCAAACAAACTCAGTGAAGTTGTGTGGGGAGAGTTGACGGACAGCAATCTACAATTCATGCCACCAAGGAGCTTTCAAAAGAGCTCTGGGATAAAGTTGTGAAAAGGCACAGATCACGGGATGGTTATAAAAATATTTCAAAGGCCTTGAGTATCCCTTGGAGCACATTCAAGCCAATCATTAAGAAGTGGAAGGTGTACGGTACCACCACGACCCTGCCTAGATCGGGCCGTCCCTCCAAACTGGATGACCAAGCAAGGAGGAGACTGATCAGATTGGCCACCAAGAGGCCAATGGCAACTTGGAAAGAGCTGCAGGCCTTTAAGGCAAAGACTTGGTCACGGTGTGCATGTGACAACAATATCCCAAGCACTCCACAAGTCTAGCCTGTACGGTAGGGTGGCAAGAAGGAAGCCATGACTCAAAAAAGCACACCTTGAGTCCCATTTGAGGTATGCATGGAACTAGTCTGGAGAATCTGTAGCCATCTGGCAAAACGTTTTGTGGTCTGATGAAAGCAATATGGAACCTTTTGGCCAAAATGCAAAACGTTACGTTTGGCGCAAACCCAACACAGCACATCACCCAAAGAACACCATCCGTACTGTGACGCATTGTGGAGGCAGCATCATGTTATGGGGATGTTTCTCATCAGCAGGGACTCGGGTACTTGTCAGGACAGAAGGGAAAATTGATGGAGCAAAATACCGAAAAATCCGAGAGGAAACCATTCTGCCCTCTACAAGAAAGCTGAAATTGGGACGGAAGTTCACCTTTTCAGCAACACAATGACCCGGAGCACACAGCCAAAGCTACACTATAGAGTGGCTAAGGAACAAAAAGATATACGTCCTAGAGAGGCCCAGTCAGAGCCCCGACCTAAATCCAATCGAAAATCTGTAGCATGAATTGTAGATTGCTGTCCGTCAACTCTCCCCACGCAACTTCACTGTTTGTTTGAACAGTTTTGTACAGAAGAATGAGCAAATATTGCGCAATAAAGGTGTGCACAGTTGGTAGAGACTATCTCAATAGACTCAAATCTGTAATTACTGTCAAAGGTGCTTCCACCAAGTATTAACTCTAGGGGGGGGGGGCGGGTGGGGTGGGTGGATACTTATCCAACCAAGATATTCTAGTTTAGTATTCTTAATTAATTTTCTGAAATTTTTAGAATTTGTTTTTCACTTGGAAGTGTGGGTTACGATGTGTAAATAAAGGTGGAAAAAAGTCGGAGTTAATGCATTTGAATTCCAGGATATAAGGTAATAAAAGGTGAAAATTTTGAAAAGGAGGTGTAGACTTTCTATAGGCACTGTATATACATATTGTGCGCATGTTGTATTGTATACACACATGTTATATGTGACATGTTGTACAGTGATATGTTGTGTACATGCGTTTTATGCATGACAGTGTACGTATTTTGTGTGCACACGCATGTATACACATACATGCGCAAGTACACACGTACACATACACACACACACGCCTACGCATACACACACACACACACACACAAACACACACACATATACCTTACCAAACCTAACCATACCACCTCACCATACCTAATCTGACCTACGTTAACCTCACCTCACCTAACATAACCTAAGCACAGATGCAATGTATTACTTTGTCTTGATGTAAAACCCATATATTTTATAGGAATCCAACTTGATTTGTAAATCGATTTTATATGATGTTTAGTAATGCACAAAGTTTCTGTAAATGTTTGGGACAATGTATTTTAATACTTACACATGGAGGAATGCTGGTTGGTGCGCATCAGAACTCTAACCCTGATACATACATGTGGAAGGAGTAACATTTTCCACCAGACAGCAGACTTCATTAACATTGAGCAACTTTTCATTTGAATGTTGATTTTGATGAACCGTACTCTTTGCGGAACATCGGTGCTGCCGGAGCAGTTTCTCGGTAAGGGTTGCACTTGGTGTTCTGCCATAATACCTTCCCAACATCGTATGCCATTGTCCGTTTAAATGGTGATCGTCAAGCAAGGAAACAGAATTTGTACCTTTTTTATTTTTGTTTCATAAAAGTTTAGTGTGACTCGGCCGGAGTTTGAATCTCTGACCTCCCAGACCCAGAACAGATGCTCTAACCATCACACCGCCAAGTCCGGTCTTTCCATTCCACATTTATTTCATTTCAAAGTATGATGGATGCCAAGATCAGAGTTTCAATGACATTGCAAAAGTGAATGATCATTTCACAATGGATCAAATCAAATGAAAATGAAAAAAAAGTGAATGTTCACAATGGTTGGGAAGTTACTTTTAGAGTATCTTAGAGACGCATTGTGGAGGCAGCATCATGTTATGGGGATGTTTCTCATCAGCAGGGACTCGGGTACTTGTCAGGATAGAAGGGAAAATTGATGGAGCAAAATACCGAAAAAACCGAGAGGAAACATCCCCATAACATGTTCTACTTGGAAATTCTAAAGCAATTTCGTGCACCTAGAGTGAGGGTTATAGAGGCATGGATATGTGGTGGAATAACTTACTGAAGTTGTTGTTCTGTGTGTCGAATATCAGACAATTTGGATCCAGGAAATTTGAGTTAGCCTGGAAGGTAGGGTGTCTATGGACCACCAAGTCCCCTACCCACTACACTCTAAAGTCTCTGAGATGCTCTGACATTCCATATTTCCACTAAGAGCATGTAACAGTTTTAGGTAATACATTTATGAACTAAGATGAATATTCCTTTTTCCAGGATAATATCTAAAAAATGCGACTTCACAGTTAAGAAAAACTAGGGTGCATATGTGTATCTCCAGGTTACCCTTCGTATCCAAAGAAGGCCATCCACATGAAACTTGATGTGCTTGATGAACTTGTTCCCTCCACCAACAAAGATGGCTCGGGTTATATTTTCACCCCTGTCTGTTTGTTTCTGAGCAGGATATCTCAAAAAAGTTATGGACGGATTCAGACAAAATTTGGTGGACAGGTTGGGTGTGTGACAAGGACGAAAAGATTACATTTTGGAATTATTTTTACTTTTTAAATGTTTTGTATGCATCTTCCGACGAAGTCGTTTTTCAGGCTGTCTGTCTGTCCGTCCGTGATAGGTTTTCGTTACCGCTATAACTTGAGAACGGCTGAAGGAATCGCATTCAAACTTGGTGCAGCTATGTATAATGAGGTAGATATGAACTGAATAGATTTTGGGGTCCCGAGGTCTAAGGCCAAAGGTCAGAGGTCATGTCCGGTAAAAATGTGATAACTTGTGAACAGCTGAAGGGATGTAAATTAAAACTTGGTACAGGTATGTATAATGATGTAAACATGAACTTATTGTACACCGCTCCTTTCCTATGCCATCTCCAGGCACTGCGTCGGTGCCCGGCAATGACGTGCGCTGAAAGGGAGTACTCAGTTTTCACTCTCGTTTCTTTCTTGTTTGTTTGTTTGTCCGGGCGATATCTCAGCCATCCTTTGAGCTAGGAAGCTGACATTTCGGCACGATGGTGAGCAGGTGCTTTGGCAAAAACAGTGTTTTTTTGTTTTTTGATTAATAAATTAATTGATGAGTTATTTAATTATTTATCGATTAATTAAGTACTAAAACATTTCCTTTCTCTTCTGGGCAATATCTCAGGCACCTTTTGAGTTAGGAAGCTGATATTTGGACGTGGGAATAACCAAGTGATTTAGCTATAAAGGATAATTTTGATTTATTGATTAAACAATTAATCGATTAATTATTTAATTATTCGATTCATGTCTTAATTTTTTTTTTTTTTTTTTTAGTTACAGATTCGGATGAGATGGTGGTGGTTTAGGTATTCCATCAGCCAATTGATTAATTATTTCATTATTTTTATTATTATTATTATTATTATTTCATTATTGATCATTTACTTATTTTCTTTCTCATCTGGGCAATATCTCAGGCACCTTTTGAGCTAGGAAGCTGATATTTGGACACGACAGTGACCAAGTGGTGTGGATATAAAGGATATTTTTGATTTATTGATTAATCAATTAATCGATTAATTATTTATTTATTAATCAATTCATTATTTAATTTTTTCGATTAATTACTTATTTCATTAATTTTCAAGAAGTTACAGCTTTGGATGAAGCACCACTGGTGGTTTAGGTATGCTATTAGCCAATTGATTAAGAAAATATTTTATGATCATTATTTATTGATTTTAATTATGCAATTAATCAATCAATTTAATCAATCAACACCTCTCCCACCCAATACAGTCTCTATGACCTGCACGGCGGTATTGCCGTGCAATGCCGCGCTGGAGGATATTTATATATTTGGCATGGGAGCGGTGTACTTTGAATGTATCTGTACTTGTTAAGTTTTGGGGTCAAGAGGTCATAGGTCAGAGATCATGTCAGGTAAAAATGTGATAACTTGGGAACAGTCGAATGCATTTAAATCAAACTTGGTACAAGTATTATAATGATGTAATAATGTGGGCGGAGGCATATTTGTCGACGTCATGACGTCGAAGAGTGCCATTCAAGTTTTACCAATGAGAGAAAGGACCAAAAACGATATACAGTATGATATTTCAAAAAGTTATGGACGAGTTATGACAAAACTTAGTGGATGAGTTGTGCAAGTGATAAGAACAAGCCGATTCGATTATGGTTCAGATCTGAATCCAGATCCGGTCTATCAGTGGATACAAAACGTAAATTGTTCAGCCTGTTGGAGGTATGCAGTATGCACTCCACCGAGTGTTGTTCTAATTTATAGTGCAGAAGCTGTTACCCAAACAGGAACCACACTCTAAGATAGCAAACAGTCTAACCTGGTGTCAAGGAATCTCCAAGAAGACCAGACCACTTGCTACCCGCAGTGCATGCAAGAATTTGTACTTTGTTCATGGGTCACTGATAAAGGTCATCATAGGATCTTTTACATCCATCAACTAATGCGAGTAGATGGGTCTTCAAGCTTGTTATTCATCCAAAGGGAAGCACACACATTGATGCCTCACCCTGCCTGTGAAATACCAGGATGGAAGTGTATAGCTGGGTTCAGATCCAAACGCAGGTGGAACAGCTCAGATGTGTGCGCACATACATCTCAGCTATCCGATCAGCCCAGTATGAGTACAAAACCAAACCCAAAAATAATCCATGGAACACCTTAATGATGCTACTTGTGCATATTTTTCAGGTGACTTTCATCACCTCGTGAGTGTTCAAGAAAGAGCATTTAGTCTTCTTTTTTCGTTCCGCTGCCACGCAGCTTCCTTCGCAGCATTCTCAAGACAGGTACTGGATTATTTTAATATTAGAGTCGAAGGTTATTTTACCAGCCATCACACACAAATTACATTGGAAGCAGTATCCAGCTCCCTCATTGGCAGGTCAAGCAAAATGGCCATGTTTGTATCCACATCTTGTTAAGTGTTGCACTGTAGCGGCTACCGCTGGGTTTTCACAATCGCCTTGCACCTATCAAGGACGCGGAGCGATCACCATGCCGGGCTCGTCCAGGACGCCCGGGCAGGCCCGCGCTCAACTTGCCAGGCCGCAGCCAGGACGCTGGGCCACGCCCCCTCTCGCCTTTCCTGGGCAAACGCTCCGGGATAATATGTATATATATTGCTGCCCGATAAACGGGCTTTTCAGAGTGCCTGAGTGTTTGGTTTGATTAAAGCAACTCGGATGAATTCCAGCTTTTTGTCGCGTCCATTCTTCCGATCGACGTGGGAGCCCCAGCTCCTTCATTGGTGACCTACCGACACGGACACGGCAGTCGCCCTTAAACTGCCTACCTTCTGGGAGGCTCACGCGGCGGTTTGGTTCGCACAGGCGGATTCCCTGTTCGCCCTGCGAGGCATCACGGCCGACGACACCCGCTTCCACCATGTGGTAGCAGCGCTCGGTTCGGCCACCGCGGCCCGCGCCCTGAGCCTCCTCGAGAGCCTGCCAGCCGCTGACAAATACGGCGCGATTAAGAAGCTTCTCCTCGACGCTTTCGCCCTCCCATCGGCAGAACGCGCATGGCGCCTGCTCGACCTGCCCGAGCTCGGCGACACGCGCCCTTCCGAGTGAACGGACTACATGCTTTCACTGCTCAGCGAGCACTCTCCGGCATTCCTGTTCCGGGAGCTGTTCCTCCGTCAGCTGCCTAACCCGGTACGCCTCGCCCTGGCAAGCACGACGATCACAGATCCCCGGGCCCTTGCCAGAGAAGCCGACAAGATCTCCGCCGCAGGACAGCGCATCGCAGCGGCGACATGGGACTCACCGCCGTCCGACGCAACACCCATGGCGCCCGAGCACCCGGCACGGTCGACGACCGAACTGCCGACGCAATTGGCGGCCGCTACACCGAGCCGACCACCTCCAGCACGACGACCGGGGCCTCCACCTGACCAAGCGTGGTGTTACTATCATGCCAGGTTCGGACAGAAGGCCCGGACATGCCGACCCCCGTGCACCTTCGGCAGGCCGGGAAACGGCCGGGCCGGCGTTCATTACCAGCCATGAGCGCCGGCCACACGGGCAACTTACTGTTCATCACGGATAAAGCATCCGGACCGCGTTTCCTGTGCGACACCGGCGCCCAACTGAGCGTCATACCCGCCTCTGACCAGGACAGGCAATCCGCGGTTTGCGGCCCCTCCTTGGTTGCGGCCAACGGATCAACCATCCGCACCTTCGGCCCACGCAACGTCACCCTCTGCTTCGGTGGCCAACGCTTTGCTTGGACGTTTGTAACCGCAAACGTGCCCATGGCTCTGCTAGGCGCCGACTTCCTCTGCGCACACGGACTGCTGGTGGACGTCCAACGGCGTCGTTTAATCAACGCCGAAACCTTCAGCTCCCTGGTATGCACATTGAGCAGCTCCGCGCTCGGCATGCGCCGTCCCGGCGGCGAACGAGTTTGCTCGCCTGCTCACGGAGTTCCCGGCCCTCACGCGGCCGACGTTTTCGGCCGTCGCAGTACGGCATGGGTTCGAGCACCACATACCAACCACGGGCCCGCCGGTCTACGCCAGGGCCCGCCGCCTCGACCCAGCCAAGCTCGCCGTGGCGAAGGCCGAATTCGACGCGTTGGAGCACCTCGGCATCGTGCGGCGCTCCGATAGCGCGTGGGCCTCGCCACTGCACATCGTGCCAAAGCCGGGGGGTGGATGGCGCCCGTGTGGCGACTACCACCGTCTCAATGACGCTACCACCCCCGACAGGTACCCGATCCCGCATATCCAAGACTTCTCCGCCCGTCTGGCGGGACGGGTCATTTTTTCGAAAATTGATCTCATACGGGGATATCACCAGGTACCTGTCAGGGCGGCCGACGTCCCTAAAACGGCAGTCATCATGCCGTTCGGCTTATTCGAATTCTTGCGGATGCCGTTTGGTCTCAAGAACGCGGCTCAGGCGTTCCAGCGCTTGATGGACGGCGTGCTGCGTGACCTGCCGTTCCTTTTCGTTTACCTGGACGACATCCTCGTCGCCAGCACGTCCCGGGCCGAGCACCTCCTCCACCTCCGAACACTGTTCGGGCGCCTCAGCGAGCACGGCCTCATCGTCAACCCGGCCAAATGCCACTTCGGCACGACGGCCGTTGATTTTTTGGGCCACCACATCACCAAGAACGGGGCCGTGCCGCTGCCAACCAAGGTCGAGGCCATCACCACGTTCCCGCGTCCCCGCACCATAAAGGCCCTGCAGGAATTCCTGGGAATGGTGAATTTTTATCACCGCTTCGTGCCCCACGCTGCTCAACTCATGCGGCCCCTCTACGAAGCCCTCCGGGGCAAGCCGGCCAAGCACGACATCGCCTGGTCCGCAGCAATGGATGCGGCCTTCCAAAGCTCAAAGCGGGCCCTCGCCGACGCAACACTGCTCGCTCACCCGGTGCTCAACGCTCCCATCGCCCTCACCACAGATGCCTCCGACTACGCGGTGGGCGCCGTACATGAGCAATGGGTGAACGGGGTTTGGCAGCCACTCGCTTTTTTCAGCCGGCAGCTCCGGCCGAACGAGCTCAAATACAGCACGTTTGACCGGGAGCTCCTCGGTCTACACCTGGCCGTCCGCCATTTCCGCCACCTCCTGGAGGGCCGACCTTTCACGGCGTTCGTCGACCACAAGCCGTTGGTTTACGCCATGGCCAAGGTCACGGAGCCGTGTTCGGCCCGCCAACAGCGCCACCTCTCCGCCGTGTCGGAGTTTACCACGGACATCCGGCACGTCGCCGGCAAAAACAATGCCGTGGCCGACTGTCTTTCCCGGGCCAGCGCGAACGCGGTCCACCTGGGCGTGGACTTTGCGCTTATGGCGGCGGACCAAACCACCGACACCACGGTGCAAGCCCTCCGGGCGGCGGACACGGGCCTCCGCCTGGCCGACATCCCCTTCGCGGACACTGTCCTGCTCTGCGACGTCTCCCAAGGCCAGCCTCGCCCCATCGTGCCCGTCACCTGGCAACGCCACATCTTCACCTCCCTCCACGGCCTTTCCCACCCGGGCCGGAAAGCTTCCCAGAAGCTGGTGTCGGCGCGATTCGTCTGGCACGGCCTTCGTCGGGACGTCCGCGATTGGACCAGCACCTGCACGGCCTGCCAACGGGCCAAGGTCCACCGACACACCCAGGCCCCGCTGGCACCTTTCACCGTGCCCGAACGACGTTTCGACCACGTCAACGTGGATCTGGTGGGCCCCCTCCCCCTGTCACGGGGGTTCACACACCTGCTCATCATGGTGGACAGGACCACCAGGTGGCCGGAGGCCGTTCCCCTCGTCTCCACCACCACCGCCGACGTGGCGCAGGCTTTCATCGCCACCTGGGTCGCCCGCTTCGGCGCACCGGCGGACATCTCGTCAGACCGCGGACCACAGTTCACCTCCGAGCTGTGGGGCGCGGTCGCCCGCAACCTGGGGGTCAAGCTCCACCGTACTACGGCCTACCACCCCCAAGCAAACGGGTTGTGCGAGCGATTCCACCGCTCCATGAAGGCCGCGCTCATGGCCGGCCTTCAAGACGGCGGTTGGGCCGACCGGCTGCCGTGGGTCCTTTTGGGCCTCCGCACGGCCCCCAAGGAGGACCTCCAGGCATCCACCGCCGAGCTTGTCTATGGCCAGGCGCTACGCGTCCCGGGCGAATTCGTGCCCGACGCTATCAGTCCCTGGTCCGCAGCTCACCAGCGCTCGGACCTCCAGGAGGCCGCCCGACAGTTTGCCCCCGTGCCAACATCCCACCACGGTGACCCCCAGTCCTACGTCCCCCCAGCACTTTGCACAGCGGAGTATGTTTTTGTGCGTCACGACGCACATCGGGGGCCACTCCGGCCGCCGTATGACGGGCCCTTCCGGGTGCTGCGACGGGACGACAAGTCGTTCGTCATCGACATCGGCGGCAGGTCGGACCGGATTGCGGTGGACCGCCTCAAGCCAGCGCACGTGAACGTCGACCACCCACCACGGGTGGCCCTTCCGCCGCGGCGAGGCCGCCCCCCGTCCACGGTGCCCCCCACTCGACCGCCCACCACCACACCGGACCCCCTCCCACGACCCACCAGGGGTCGCTTCGGCCGGGTCATCAGGACCCCCCTCAAATTGACCCTGCCGGTGCAAGTCGATTCTGGGGGGACGTGTGTAGCGGCTACCGCTGGGTTTTCACAATCGCCTTGCACCTATCAAGGACGCGGAGCGATCACCATGCCGGGCTCGTCCAGGACGCCCGGGCAGGCCCGCGCTCAACTTGCCAGGCCGCAGCCAGGACGCTGGGTCACGCCCCCTCTCGCCTTTCCTGGGCAAACGCTCCGGGATAATATGTATATATATTGCTGCCCGATAAACGGGCTTTTCAGAGTGCCTGAGTGTTTGGTTTGATTAAAGCAACTCGGATGAATTCCAGCTTTTTGTCGCGTCCATTCTTCCGATCGACGTGGGAGCCCCAGCTCCTTCAGCACCATACTTAAAGTCTCCACCAAATCTCTTTGGCTTCCACGTGACTCCTTTGAAACTTTGCTGGCATTTTGTTGGCAACAATTTGTCTCGCTCGGAGGTTCACCATATGCTACGCAGTGGGAAGACGACGCGTCTCCATGTTCACAACTCCACAAGACACACAGCGTGTCTGGCATTCAACAGTATTCGGAATTAACTGATGATTGTTGCCAACAGCATTTTTTTTTTTTTTTTTTGTATACAACATCGAGTCTCGTGTAAGAGCTAAGATTTTGAGAAATGGAACTCTATCTTCCTGATAGAGATTGGACAGTGGGATTTTACGTGCCTCGCACAGTAAAATCGGCTGCCAATGTGTCGCGTATGCACCACGTCACGTGCACTTCGCTCAGCAAACGCTCCCATTTTTATGGCATTATGTTTTCAGGTTGTTCGCCAGTCCGTCCGTCCGTCCGTCCGTCCGTCCGTGATAGGTTTTCGTTACCGCGATAACTTGAGAACGGCTGAAGAGATCTTAGTCAAACTTGGTGCAGGTATGTATAATGAGATAAAGATGAACCGACTAGATTTTGGGGGCACAAGGTCAAAGGTCAGAGGTCATGTTAGGTAAAAATCCTGTTACCGTGATAACTTGTGAACCAGTGATGGGATTCCGACCAAATTTGGTACAATTATGTAGAATGATGTAGAGATGTACTGATTCGATTTTGGGGTGAAGAGGTCAAAGTCCGTAATATGTCTATAACTTGAGAAAGGCTGAAGTGATCTCATTCAAACTTGGTGCAGGTATGTATACAACAACAAACAACAGGCATTTTAAGGCCATTTTCCCTGCAAGAACGGGGGTTAGCCTTGCAGTCCCCATGACAATCTTCTCCATTTTGCCCTATTTTCTGCATCAAGGTCTGTATGAATGAATGAATGAATGATCGTTTTAAGGCCATTTTCCCCACTAGAGCGGGGGTTGGCCTTGCGGGCCCCATGACAATCATGGTTCCCTGTTTAAGGCAATGTTTTTATGGCCGGATGCCCTTCATGACGCCAACCCTTGGTCACGCTCTTACGATGCGCAGGGATACGGTGTACCTATTCTAAATCGGGGTACACACCGTGATCATTCATCCCAGCAAGCTGGTACTCAATTTGCCGACCTCGGAAGGATGACAGACTGAGTCAACCCCCCTGGCGTTAATTCAGCGATCGACCGGGATTCGAACCCGGGATCCTCGGATGGTATCCCACTACTCCGCGTGTGTCCGAGACGGACGTCTCAAGTCTCGGTTCCGCCAAGCCCAGAAAGACAAGGGGATTAATCCCCCCTTGATAAGGGGATTAAGGGCGGCGAAGAGAACCGTAACAATTGGTGTCAGGAGTGGGATACATCAAGGTATGTATAATGATGTAAATATTAACTGATTAGATTTTGGGGCACAAGGTCAAAGGGCAAAGGCCAGAGGTCATGTTAGGTAAAAATCCTGTTACCGTCATAACTTGTGAACCAGTGATGGGATTCTAACCAAATTTGGTACACTTATGTAGAATGATGTAAAGATGAACTGATTAGAGTTTGGGGTGAAGAGGTCAAAGTCTATAATATGTCTATAACTTGAGAACAGCTGAAGTGATCTCATTCAAGCTTGGTACAGATATGTATAATGATGTAAAGATTAACTGATGTAGATGTTGGGGTCAATAAGTCGAAGGTCAAAGTATGTAATATGTCTATAACTTGAGAACGGCTGAAGTGATCAAATTCAAACTTGGTACTGTATAATTATGTAAAGCTTAACCCATTAGACTTTGGGGTCAAAGTCAAAGTATGTAATATGTCTATAACTTGAACGGCTGAAGTGATCTAATTAAAACTTGGTACAGGTATGTATAATGATGTAAATATTAACTGATTAGATTTTATGATCACGAGGGCAAAGGTCAGAGGTCATGTTAAGTAAAATTTATATTGCCATGCCAACTTGTGAACAAGTGATGGGATTTTGAACAAATTTGGTATCGGTATATATGATATATGATGCAAAGATGAACTGATTGGATTATGGCATCAATTATGATTATGGTGATCGGACAGCCGATCAAGAGATCAAGGTTAGAAGTCATGTCAGGTAAAAATGTGATAGTTGACACCAGCTGAATGGATTTAAATCAAACTTGGTAAAAAATATGTATAATTATGTCATCACGTGGGCATAGGCATGTCGGTCGACGTCGTGACGTTGAAGAATGTCGTTCTAGTTATTACCTCCGTCACCGAAGGTGGACGGAGGTTATATTTAGATGTTTTTGCCCAATGTTTTCTGAATTTCCTGAGATTTCTATGCGTCTTTGCGAAATTGGAATATCAGTGGAAAATATCTGCAGTTTCAGGATATTCTGTGAGATTTGGCAAGATTGAAGCAGCAGCTTGGAACCATGGGAAGTGTTATGATAGCCAATCAGTGACATTTCCTGACTGGTAGTGTATGATCTTCAGTTTGAACTTTTACAATAGCAAAATGTCATCTGAAAAAGGATGTTTCCGCTGTGGTTACAGGAGCATGTTGAATGTGATATCAGAGATTCCCAGGGAAACGTCGAGGGAACTTTGTCACCCCCAGAGCGTTAGACTTGCAGCATTTGATGCAGCTAATTAATATCAGTCTTTGAGCTGGTATGGTGGAAGTCTCGAATTGTCATTAATTTGTACATTTAGCCGTTTAAATTTATTGTGGCAAACGCAATTCGTTTAATCAAATAACGTGACGTTTTTTTCAATTCTCGAACGCATTTCAAAATGCTGTGGCCTGCACATGGTTTTAAGCAGAGAAACTTTGCTAACAAGTACAAACTTCGTTAATGTTGCTCATAACTTATCATAATCAATACTGTCGATCTCTTTTATGATGTTGAACAAATTCACAGAACGTGCAACCGGATTTATTCCTTTTTTTTTTCTTTTCTTTTTTAAGTATACAAGATGGAGGCTCGTGTAAGAGCTAAGATTCATCACAAAAAGACAAACTGACATAAAACATAAGATAAAGGGAGCGGGATACAAGATGGGGGAGAGAGAGGGAAGCACACAAGTATAACAGTAGAGAACAGGGACATCGGGAGATCTGTGGGAGGGAGAGGGCTTGGGGGGAGGAGGCAGGGGAAAGGGGGGAGGCGGGGTAGATCCGCCGCTATAAAGCTTTTCCATATCGGGGACGCAGCAAATTCCCGTCCAACGGTAAGCATCGATTTCGATTTTCTAATAGCTCTTCTATTCATGTGTCAGCACTATGGGGCAGACTAAGATTAATGAAATGATATCCACCTCTTTCACCACACCTTTCACCTGTATATTACTGTCAAATTATCACTGCATTCATTCGCCCCTATTATTTATCATCCTGATTTAAAGATCATGTACCCCAACCAGCATTTATATGATAATAACTCCTAAATCGTGGATGGGTTCAAATCTGACAATGTTGCATGTGTGATCAAGTGACCCGCTCCATCCCCATGTGATCACACCTGCACCACGGGCTCCTTGCCTATCGTCGATGAAGCCCAGCGCCGCATGCCGCATGTTGTGATGCATTTGACTAATGATGGCGGCACTGATGCAAGCTCGCGGTGACCTCGTCGTGTCCATTGTCAGCTCAGTTGTTGCTAGAGATGTTGGAAAGCAGGAGGTGATGCAATTACATGGAGCATTGTGAGATTTCTCCACATCCAAGGATTGAGTCGTTATCTACCATATAAAGCACAATCTACCACGTATCTACCACGTGTTTGTGTGTTTGTACAGATGTCTGTCCCCCTTCATAAGGGTAGGTTTTAAAGGCCAATCTTTTACCACGAATGTGTGTTCACTATGGTCTATTTTTGAGGATAAAACAAATTCGAAAATCTTTTTCGATAAAAGAGTAATTATGTCTCTTATATTGGAAATGTAGATGGTGGCTTGCAAACCAAGGCTCAAGGGCGGTGCACAGAGACGATTCTTTTAATAACAATAAACACAAGGAGTAGGGAGGTGTTATTTGCTGTGCATGATGTGCACCTCACGCACAGTAAAACGAGTGTTCATTTACATTCGTGGGATGTCTTATAAATAAAGAAGATATAAGCACACCTGACACTAGGCCGAGGCTTAAGACTTTGGCACGCTCACGAGGCTGCACCGTCAAATAAACTGTCCCAACCCGTCATTTTTGACGGACTTTTTACTAGTTAACATATAAATCGGCACTGTTTACAATTTCAGACTGTAAATCAGAATAATAATGTCATGTCGCCGGTGATTAAGGTCACGAGCACGGTAGATGGATAGCCGAACGGTTAACTCCGAGGCAGCAGTTCAAAACTTGGTGGTACTTTTTGGTGCATATGGGACGGGAAGGAACTGAGGACTTACCGGTACGACGTCACACGTGGTTAATCCGAACCCCATAACAAAGAAATGAACACCACAAATGACATGCAACAATAAAGGATTTAATGAAAATAAATGCAAGAGATAAAAATGAAAGGCGAGATAAAAACTATATTTCCTAATTGAGGTGTCTCCACTTGCAGACTCACAACGACATGACAAGGGCGGGGGGGGGGGGGGGGGGGGATAAAATAAAATCCCTTTTTAATGTGCCAGCACTCACGTTATTTTGTTTTTTTTGTATACAAGATCAAGGCTCTTATAAGAGGTAACATTAATCATAAAAAAACATAAACGGACACATAAAACATATAATAAAGAGAGCGGGAGACAAGATGCCGAGAGCGAGGGAGGCACACAAGTACAACAGTTGAGAACAGGGACACCGAGAGATCTGTGGGAGGGAGAGGGCTATGGGTATAAAATGGACACTGCTTGGACTTCCAGGAAAGAAGTCGGTATTTCAAAAAAGTAGATTTTGGGTGATTTTGGGCGTTTCATATATTTTTGAGTGCTTTGGATTCAACGAGGACGTGTAGGAGCTGGGTGGTTGGCGATCCTTGAAGCCACCGCACGGGAAGCGCACAAGATGGCGCTGAGTCGCACTCCTCAATGTCCCAACATGAGGTACTTTTCAACAATGCCCTCCTTCGTGTCCCTCTGCCATCTGGGGAAGCACAACACAGCCCCCCAGCTCCCCCAAAGAGCAGCACCATTGCCAATCCCTCCTCCTCACGCTAAAATGTGAAAGTTGTCCAGAACAGCTCTGGAAAAGCGCTCCTCGCAAGCGCACACGAGTCAGACGCAACCCCGAGCCCGAGACAGAAAGTGTCTGCTCGCCACAAAGCCAGCAGGAGAGAGAGATGGATTCTTCCTTTTCGTTATCGAACCTTCTCACTCAGACATCACACCGATGTCACGCCAACCAATCACCGAGTTCCACCAATCGCTCCATGGTCGGGCTCGACGAATGCTCGGGGCGTGGTCTGCTGGCCACGATCGTTTCCACGCCCCTCGTCCCACTCTGGGGGTGTGGTCTTGTTCCTTATTCGGTTGGTGGGGCAGGGTTACTTTCCAATCGTAATGTCCGGGTCTCTGTCGGCATTATGTCGGTTGTCTTGGTTTTATGGAGCGCCCATTTGCATGGCTGGCCGAGTGAATGTAAAAACATAAGGGAAAATCACAGTAGGCAATTACATACTGGGAATTATCCTTAAGCCCTATTTAACTAACAAAAAAACACCCTCCTTGTGGTGACATAAACATTCTTAAGGTTACAATTTCCCTGCTTATTTACATCGAGATGGGCTTCCTACTTGCATTTCCTACTTGCATGGGTCCATGCTAATTGTGCACAATCCTATCTGTACTCAGGTATGTCATCACCTACCCCCACAAACGTAACAATAATTAATGAGGGTGAATAAATACAGTGATAAAATGGTAATATACAAGTATAACAAGGTATATCAAGAAAAATTGATATAATTTAATTTGAGAAAACAAGGTGATGGTCTCAGTTTTGAATCCCGAGTGCAGCGTATCTTTGTTTTGAATGCGTTTGTGCAATTCCTGGTCCAAAATATTTCAATAAACAGGCAAACAAATAAAAAGAGGTAAGTCGACCAGGCCACAGAATGTTCAGCACACGATGGATATTCATTGGAGTTTCTCACTCTCATTGCATCTCTCGAAAAAAATCTCTATTTTGAATGTCTCAAAGACTAAATGAATGTCTTCACAAAAGATATCCATCGTATGCTGGGACCATGACAATATTTTAAATCCGTGCTCTGATGTACAGGGGAACTGCATTGGCAGCAGCACAACCATGAGTCAGCAGTGATGTAACTAGGAGAGCAAATACCTGATAGATTTCCTGTGGAATTCACAAATGATACAACGATACAAAGGGGTGTTGATCATAGGTTTCTCATTTAACGCTCTCGATATGATATGTTGATATGACCAGGATGTGGGTTTCTAATTTGGATCATGAATCAAACGATCTTATTTCTCAATGTTGGCTCAGAGAAAGGTCAAAGTTCGTACAACAATTTATTTTCAGATTGATATTCAATGAACATGTAAGCCTGTTTAAATGACATGTGCATCACAAATTGTAACATGTCAATGTTACATGATATCAGTGTGGATGTGACCAGACCTTGCATCATCTAGTTTACAAACTTTACACTGCTTTAACTCTTCCCCATGACATCACTTCCTCAAAGTTTGCATTTACAACAACAATAGCACATTTATCGTTATATAAATCGACCTCTAGATTTTCCAACCATTTTCTTTTTAAATGTCTTCAAACCTATTTCAATAAATATCAACCAATCCATTCCTGTCTTTCCTGCATTTGCAATAGATCTCTTCCAAGAAATGTCGATATGGTCGAGAGGAATCCCATTTTATGTCATCACGAGCAGTGTCATCTATTTGAAGCACTTGAAAGGTATTTTATGAATACTTTCATTCGCAGCACGATATGTTGACGCAACATTTTTTTTTTTTTCAGAGACTCTGCAAAAGGAAATGCAACATCTGCAGTTAATGGGCATTATCTGACTCGTCTTCGAATCGTACTTCGGTTATTAAAATCAAATAAAAACAACCAGTCAGTGATACCCGCTCTCAGTCTGCAAGGTCAGCGATTTGATTCCAACCCACGAAGAGTGATACCGAGGACTTTTAAAATGGTACTTGCTGTTGCTTTGCTTGACTCTCGGTATTTATAAAAGAATAGAGTACTGTACAGACAAACAACATTGGTTGTCATGCATGCGGAGGAGGAAAATTCTCTCTAAATGCCCCGCTAGGTGCGGACAAAAAAGCGACGTCATATTAAGATGGCGCTGCTGGTACACAGAATGTCTCACTCTCACTCTGTCTCTCCAAAAAATACCATCTGGCAAACTTTCCCGTCTACTTCCTTTATCCAGAAGTTTGGAATTCCATCTGAGCCTGGGCTTTTAAAATATGGCATTTTTGCTCGTTGTTGTTTTATGTTTTCTTCTTTAAATATCCCTGGAGGCTTTTTCTTTGGAGGTTGTTTTTTTTCTTCCAAAGTTTGGATCCGACCTGCCTCTTTTTGTGTTCGTTTTGGTCCTCATAGATTCCTTTCCAGAAATTTTCAAGTTTATCTTTCTCAGTGGGATTTGACACGTTTTGCTTTTGCTTCCTCGTTCCCGGTAGAACCTTTTCGGGTTATTTTCAAACATGTGGTTTTATTTTCTCCCTTTATTGATTTTGTCATAGTTTTTTTAAATCTTTCTTGCAATCATCTCTATTTTGAGTTTGATTTCAGCAGCCTATACCTTTAAGTCTTTATTTCCAATTTTGTATTTGTTTTTTTATTTTTTGGATTCTCCTCTTTCGCTTTGGGCTTCAATTCCCCTTGTAAATTGCTGTATTTGTCCCGTTTCTTTTCTCAGTGCTCCCTCTGTGCTTCCAGCCTCTGTTTCCATGGTGACTGTGCTCTGTCTGTATGGGCTGATTTGCTCTTCCTGCGATGTCGTTTTCTTGTTCTTTTATTCTTGTATGAGGAGTGCCGTTGCAAAGTTCACGATGTTGAGGTCCTTTAATGGTGTTCATTTTGGTACCAATCTCTTGAGTGCTTTGTTCGTTCTCCCAACCAGCATTTTTGTCCTTGGTTATTTTCTAACTTGAATAGTTGTGGTCTTTCCCCAAATGATGTCACTCTTATCACTATTTGTTTGCCAGCTCTTCTTCGAGTCTTTGCTGTTCCTCATCCTCCTTCTCTCCATCATCTATTTATTACCCTCCGTCCTACTGCCTGTTATTATCCGCCATTCTCGTTTTCATCCCCCCCAACTGTGTAGGTGTTTTCACTCGGTCCACAACTGGTAGTCAGGTTTTTTCTTCTCCACATTATGATGGTTCTGTGTCTCCTCCCCCTCTGTCTCACCTCACCTTCCCCACTGGGTCCCCAGTGACGCTTCACATTCCAAACCCTTGCTTCGTCTCGCAGCCCCTCAGCACATCATTGTGGCCATTTTGTCTACCCCATGGGGAACGCTCGGCTCCCATAGTCCTCATATCTTCTTCTGCTTGTCTCCTGACCCTCACTATTATCTCTTTTATTTTATTTTTATTTTGGAATTTATGTGCCGTTGACCCAAATTTTTCTATTTTTTTGGATGGCACCATCTCTGCTCTGGTGGGCAATCGGGTCTTATTCAGTTGGTCTATGAATCTAGCTCCCATACCGGCCATCCTTCACTGTTCATGTCTTGAATAGACTTTACAGTGGAAAATGGCCTCTTTCTCTTTTATGCTCCAACATTCGTTTTCTAGTTTCCTGTTGTTGAGCTTCATTTTTGAGACAGGTAGCAACTCCACAGCCTCTTGGCTTGGTGCAAATGCCTGTCCCCTTGTGAGTTGGTATTTCTTCTCGCTAGAGGAGGTTCAGGCTTCATTCTTTGCAATGAGCATTCTGCCTGCTCACTGCCACCACACAGACAAAGTGTAAACAGTCTGTGTCCCATAATTTGTTTTATTTTCCTTTAGTTCCGTCACATGTTTTGTTTGTCAAATACCTTTTCCTTCACCTGGCCCTTCTCCACCTCCCCAGCACATCGGTAACAGTTTCTCACCCGTCCAGCTTCGGCGAAGACTTTCCCCTTCCATGGCCCTCCCCCCGCCCTCCCTCGGCCCATTGGAAGCAGTTTCTCACCTCGGGGATCCCCATGCTGGTGATTTGACATTGCATTTCTCAATCACTTCTCAGCATAACGTTCGTCCCGAAGCTGCACACAGCATGTCTGAAACACAATTAACTGCAAGGCCTCATTCGGAGTCTCAGGCCTCCAAGCCCGGTGAATCTGTCAGTGAAGCGTTTCCCCTGCCCTTCCGAGAATTTCTTTCCCAGCCAGGGCAAACTCTTATCCACTGGAGAAACTATCAGCCTCTGAGCATCGTCTGTATGTTTGTATACATATATATATATATATATATATGTATACACTAATATATATGTATACACTACTCACAATAAGTTAGGGATATTGTGGGAGTGAGTTAATTTTTTTATCGGGGTTAGGGTTAAGTTATTGAAATCAAGAATGCTGTGTTTTTTCACACTCATTAATAACCATAGAATTAGGACCAACAACTTTTTTCAACATAATTAATACACAAAATCAACCACACCGAAGAACCTGCCAATATCCCTAACTTACTGTGAGTAGTGTATATATATATATATATCTACACAGACTCTCCTCGAGTTATGACATAGGCGACTTACGACGACTCGCACTTACGACCGTCGCAAAAATCTCAGTTGCTCCTTGTGCCTCTTGCTGACAACATCCCTTACGCTCCATCCCCTACAAGTGTGTGTGTGTGTGTGTGTGTGTGTGTGTGTGTGTGTGTGTGTGTGTGTGTGTGTGTGTGTGTGTGTGTGTGTGTGCCGTACTGCCATCATCATGTCTAGCAAGAGGAAGAGTGCATCCGTTGATGGATCGGAGAAAAAGAAGAGGACAAACCGGAGAAGATGTTCACTGTGAAAGGATTGGCTGAAGCATTCGCAATCTTCAATAAAAGCCCACAGGTGATCGACAGTATGGACATGAATTTCGATCGTTTTGCCAAGTTCGACCGACAACTGCAAGAGGCTCTTTGTTGTTATAAAGAAATATGCGACGAGAAAAAGAAGCAAACGGTGCAGTCTACTCTCGGCGTTTTCTTGAAGAAAACGACTCCTGCCGCCACCACCTCCGCCCCCCCCCCCCCCTCTTAATCCCCCGTCCCCCTCCTCATCTCCCACAGCATCCACCTCTGCCTCACCACTGATGGATGACCAGCCATCTTGTTCAAAGGACTGATTTGTGTGTTTCTGTTATAGGGTACTTTATCACTTCTTATTGCAGTGCCACATTATTTGTGTACCTCATTATGTACCTGTATTTTTGTAAGCTTTTTTTGTACAGTAAAACGCATTGTAATGTCATAAAGTCTTTTATTTCAACCCTTTTATTTATTTTACTTATTGTACAGTGTATGGATTGGATTGGATTATGGGATTTAGCCTGTATGACTTTTAACAAATAATGCTATGGTGGAATACGGACTTGGAAATATGTAATAACTAATAAGTAATATATAATAAGTCCATGAGGGGTGATACGACCTACGACCTATGACCTACGACCTATGACCTGCTTGTCGGAACATAACCCCGTCGTAACTCGAGGAGAGTCTGTATATATGTACAGTCACGTGAAAAAGTAAGTACACCCCATGTAAAGTTTTGACTTTTTCAACATATTTCAACATACAGCTATTTAATCTTCATTTCAACAATATTGATAGATAAAGGTGATATAATATAACAAATATCATGAAACATTTACATTTTGTAGTCCATTGTATAATTTAAATAAACATAAATGCAAATTTCGCATGTGGAAAAAGTAAGTACAACAAAACAAAAGTAGTGTCAGTACAACCAAACTTGTGGATCTACCTAAACTCGGGATCATCAATCTTTCCAATCATTCCCTCAGTGAGGCGGAAATAAACCTGCTCTCTAAGGGTTTAAAATTTTGCCCAATCGCTCCACAAATAGACCAATTACAATTGAAAGAGGATTTAAAAGATTTCTGTCAGCGAATGACATTAAAGGCACACTTTGCTAAAGTACACCCAGCACCATCAGCACCACAACAGACAACACCAACAAACACGCCTACAATCACATACACCGATACTAATACACCACAACTCACTTTACCCAAACCAAAAAGCACCTGGACACCACGTGTTGACAACCCATATCTACATGTCTATATGGAACAAGTGAGCAATGAAATTGAAAAGGTGGCACAAAAATATAATTGTTCCAGACATAAGGACAATCTTACAAAGGCAGAGCGACAAGCACTTCACAATCTCCAAAATAATGAAAAGATAGTCATAAAGCCAGCAGGTAAAGGTGCTGCCATTGTCATTATGTCGGCTACCGATTACGTTGCAGAAGGTAATCGTCAACTACATAGTGATACTTACAAAGAGCTCCCATCCGACCCCACCCTTTTACATCTTGAAGAGGTTAAAAGGGTAGTAGATTCTATTCGGGTGGATAAAACCATCAAATCTCGCTTGGTTCCTAAAGATCCTCATTGCCTTAACCTTTATTTTCTTCCTAAAATACACAAGGTAAACAATCCAGGTAGACCGATCGTATCTGGCTGCACATGTCCAACTGTTCTAATATCAAAATTTGTTGACTGTCATTTACGTCCTCTCGTGATGAATCTCTCCTCATACCTCAAGGACACAACCAGTTTTCTGACCCACATCCAAGGATTGAACAGAATATACTCACCTTTCAACTCCCAAACCATTTTAGCCACAGCAGATGTTACATCCCTCTACACTAATATTCCACATTCAGAAGGCCTGTCTGCATGCCGCAAAGCACTAGATACACGACAAGTCCCAATACCACCTACTCAAGACCTTATGCGCCTATTAGAACTGACACTCAAACTGAATAATTTCCAATTCAACGGACGACATTACATTCAAACTCAAGGTATCGCGATGGGTACCCCTGTTGCACCATCGTACGCCAACATCTTCATGGGAAGGATAGAGGCCAAGATCTATGCACAACCTCATCACGGCTTCTTGGAAAAATCCTGGGTACGTTATATTGATGACATCCAGTTCATCTGGTCAAAATCCCCCCGTAGTCTCACACAATTCCAAAATGAATTAAATTTGATTCATCCGACCATCAAGTTTACATTCGACAGCTCACAGTCCGAAGTTCACTTTCTAGACACATCACTCACACTTCAAAATAACAGACTCGAAACAGAACTATACACCAAACCAACAAACACTCACGCTTACCTTCTCCCTTCTTCATCTCATCCTAAACATACAATTGCAAGCATACAATACAGTCAAGCACTCAGAGTAAGACGCATTTGCTCAACAAAAATGGCAGAAGAAACTTCTCTCTGCCAATTAGAAACACGCTTCATTGCAAGAAACTACGACCCTCACTCTGTGAAAGAAGCAATAAACCGAGCAAAACGCACACCGAGAGCAGACCTTCTGACTTACAAACCCAAACCTGCAACTAACCGTGTCCCACTGGTAACCACCTACTCTCCTACCTCATCCCAATTGCCAAGTATTCTGAATAAGGCCCTTCCTCTCCTCCATCAATCAGAAACACTCGGCACCACATTTCCTCAACCTCCACTAACATCATTTCGACGTGGTCGGACACTCAGGGACCTTTTGGTAAAAGCAAAGCACTCACAGCCCCCACAACAAAGAAACTAGGATCCCTGGCTTCTATAAATGCACAGCAAACAAATGTATTATTCACAAGCATTTACTAGAAGGAAACAAATTTTGTAGTTCTAGCACTGGACAAAAATTCCCCATCACCTCCTATATGAACTGCAAATCTACATGGGTCATATACCTAATCACTTGCCAAAAGTGCACCAAACAATATGTTGGAAAAACTGAAAATACACTCTACACACGATTTAATAACACCCGGTCAGAAATCAATAACTTCCACACCAGTCAGGGCAAATCTCTACCTTACACGATACACTTCAATCAACCGGATCACTCTATAAATGACATTCAAATCTCTGCCATTGAATCAATCACAAATCGATCACACACCACGATTCTGAAACGTGAGTCCTTTTGGATACATAAACTTCGGACAAAAATCCCTCATGGCATAAATTTTGATGATTAAAGAATGTTTCAACATCAACCCAATCAAATCATTAACCGTAACCCATTCATTCACTCATTCACTCATTCATTCATTCTACCTTTATATGTCATTTATATAAATAAATATAGAAATATATTATATGAATATAAATGGTATATGAATATATGCTTGTGTGTTTATGTATGTATGTATCTCTATATTTGTATATGCACGTGCACCAACTGTAACATGAACGATAACTGTAAGCTGTGCTTCACTTACGCTGAACTTGGGGACGGTGAGTGAGCTTTAGCGTGGCTCTTCTTTTTATATGCAGCTTCTACACATATCACACATCTTACACACATACCACTGTACATACTTGTCTGATATACATGCCTGTTGTTTCTGTAGAGTAAGAAGACCTTTGTTGGTCGAAAGCTTGTCAAAAATTAAGGATCGACCGTCCTGAAGCTACGTCCGTGTCTGATTTAATCTCCCGATTATATATATATATATACAGAGACAATGAGTCAGTGTGGCAGGCGATACTTGTTGCTAACAGGTTGTGCAGCAATTGCTGGGGTGACACTCAATCTGTGCCTTGCTTCCTAGTCAAGTTAGGGGGTTCAATGTGTGTATATTATCGGCTTAGATTGGTCACAAATAATCAATTTGCAGTATGTTGTCCTGATGAGGGAAAAATAATCCCTCGTCGGGACGGCATGGTGTTGAAGTCGTGGGGACTCACTCCAATGGAGGAGGGGTCCAATTGTATGACCATGCATTCTGGCCCTTCGGGGTCAGGATGCATGTGTTTTGATTGACCATGTGCTTCAGCCTTTGGGTTGAGGTGCATGTGTATGCCAATGGGACAGCCTTGATAGACGGTGTGCCTTGGCCGTGGGGTCAAGGTGCACGTCCAAGGCTGTTTAAATGTTTGATTGTTTACCTTTTTTATTGTAAAAAAGGCAGGCCCCATAAGGCCCATAATGAGGGTGAAATCTAGATCGACATCTCTGCCTTTGTCTATTTGTGACCATAGAGCTTTAATCTCAGTCTGCAAAGACTTTAGTTCCATGCGGCTGCCTCCTAGTTTGGAGGTGATGTGTTGGTATAATTTATGCACATGATGTCAGTGTCACGTCATAATGTTAGTGTGCTTCTTTAGTTAAATATTTATCTGTATATGATTAATGCTGTCTGGCCCATCCTGAAACATGCAAATGCTCCTCGAGGAGGAGATAATTATTTCGTAAAGGTTGCTTCAAATTAATCCAAGCCAATGGGAAAATTGTAATTTTAACTGCTTAGCCGGTCGGGCAATGCCGTCTAGGACAGAAATTGTCTGTCCATTTGTCCCCACAAACGTTCACCAATCAGAGCTGAGGATCTGGTCACATGACAGGGGGATGCGTTTCGTAACCATTACAGTTATAAACTAAAAGGAAATATAATAACCTTCTGTGGAATGCTTTGGAGTCCCAGCAGGTGTTGTCATGTAGGTAGGAGGTTTCAGAAATTCCTCAATACAATTATGATTTTGAAATGCGATCGACACGGACCTTGCTCCCGAATCCGGAAGTGAACAGATGATAATTCGCTGGTTTGATAATATCTCAATACAAACGTGATTTAGCATGATATTTTGATATTTATACCATAGTATTCATTTGTGATTGGAATGATAAACGATGCTATTTGGAATGAAAATATAGAAAACCTGCTGTCAAGGTGGCACAGGAATGTGGAATTTATTTGCTCATTATTTGCCATTAACCGTTTTTTTTTTTTACACAAGTCATTCACGAACCGACTGTCCATGCCTGAAGTCAAAAAATTTAATACTTACTGTAGTGAAATTATACCAAGGTGAACCCAGGGTGTGCTCGCTTCAAAAGGGGCGTCTATAAGACCCGGGACAACCGGGGCGCACGGACACTCCAGCGGAACTCACTGTGACATAGTCCTGTAGTTTGAATGGTATGTACGCCCCTAAATGCTGCGCTGACTGTCCTCTCTATTGGACCATTGCCATATTGAATCGACCATTGCTCATGAAATACTCTGATTTTAATGCCTGTTGCATGAATGTATTTTTACAGGATGTACTTCAGATCTAAATGATATTAAACCTACCCAGAGGTCAAGTCGTGTCTGAGCTTGATTTTCACAACATTTAATATCATTTAGATCGCCGGAATGGCTGACCACAAGATGATCGTGGTACCAATTCTCGGAGCCGACTCTCAAGCCGAGGGATCAGCACCGGAGTTCACTCACTGGCTCAAAACGCTGGAGAATTATTTTGCTGCTCACGAAACAGAACCCACCACTGCGATGAAGCTGTCCGTGTTACAGTCGAAGGTCTATCACACCGTGTTCTGGAACATAGCTCGATTTGAGACGTACGCTACGGCACTAGCCGAGCTGAAGCGCTTATACGTAAAAACACGGAGCGCTGTGCACGGCCGGCATCAACTCTCCCAGCGGTGACAACAACCATCTGAATCGATCGATCGCTACACGCAGGAGTTGCGCTACCTGTTGGCGGACTGCGTGCAGGACGTATGGACCCACGAGCAAGTGCAGGACGACTTGCTCCGAGATTCATTCATCTCCGGAATTAGTTCTGGGGTCTTGCGGCTCCGACTCCTGGAGGTCGCGGATCTGACATTTACAGAAGCACTACGGCTGGCGCGCGTATATACAGATGCCCGAGAACAATCCACCACATACGATCACCCACGAGTCGTGGCGGGGGCCTCTCAACTCGCGCGACCGGAGAGGGCTACCGCCGAGGATACGGAGGAGGACCCGACCACCACGGCCGAGACTCCGGGTGCTCCTGAAGCGAACTCCGCTTCCGGCCTCACTGCTGCCGCCGCTGCCCGGCCACGGCCTGACCGGTATGCAAAATGTTATTTTTGCGGGAATCGGCAGCTCCCTCGCTCTGAATGCCCAGCTCGGGAGGCTACATGCCACCTGTGCTCCACCAAGGGCCATTTTGCAAAGGTCTGCAGGAAGGCCGCTCGGGGCACGCGTCCCCGCGCGACCTTGAATGGGCTCATCGCGGAGCCAACGGATCGAGCGCCGGAGGGGGCGCCTCACTCGGCTTTGATGAGCCGCTCTCCTTCTCGCGGGCCTCTGGCTGCACGCCCGACCTTGGTGAGATACACCGGGCCGCCGAAACAAATGGCACGAACGCGACCGGCCGCAGCGCGACCGACCTTGACTGGCGTTCGAACGCCTACTTCAAACAAGCGACATGCTCCTGCTGTGGAAACTCCTCTCGATGTGCGGCAAACGCAGCACGAATTACATGCACCCACTTTGGCATATGAATCTGCAGACGGCAGAGATCCTTCTCACGTGACTCGAGTGCCATCTGACGGCGGCTCTTACGAATTACATGCACTCACTTTGGCATATGAATCTGCAGACGGCAGAGATCTTTCTCACGTGACTCGAGCGCCATCTGGCGGCGGCTCTTATGACCTACACACACCCACTCTAGCAAATGAATCTGCTGATGAGCCAACTGACTTCAATGCTCCTGCTGAGGCCCAACCTGCCGACGCTGCCCGAAGGATTGCAGCCGGCGTGGGATCCACCCACGAGGCGCGATCTTCTCGCCCGGCCGGTACAATACCTGCCGGGTCTGCCGGCCTTGCGCAGGCCATCATTCCGCTCACGGTCGCGGGCGTTTTTGCGCAAGCTTTGATTGACACGGGGTCCACGGATAGTTTTATCGATCAGCGACTCGTGCATCAACATGGGTGGCCGGTTCTCGGGACAACCCGCCGGATCTTCATGGCCTCTCAGGGACTTCGGTTGAGCACAAAAGGGGCGTGTCAATTGAAACTTGTGATAAAGGGACGCACGTTCCCGGACGTGTATCTCATGGTATTACCTGCTTTATGCGCTGACGTTCTGTTAGGACTTGATTTCCTTAAGCGGCATGGACGTTTGGAAATAGACTTCGGTGGGCCGGACACGCTCGCTGTGTGCGCGCTCGCTCAAATGGACATGGAGCCTCTCTCACTGTTCCCCAACCTGACCACTGATTGTACCCCTGTAGCTGTCAAATCGCGGCGCTACTCTCGCGCGGACGCGCAATTCATTGCGGAAGAAACGGCCCTGCTCTTAAAGGACGGTATTATAGAACACAGTAGGTCACCGTGGCGGGCCCAAGTCTTAGTGGTGCGGAGTGAGGCCCACCGCCGGCGCATGGTAATCGACTATTCGCAGACGATTAATCGTTTAACACAGCTGGATGCCTACCCCTTACCGGGGATGGACGCCCTGGTACGCCAGGTGGCCCTGTATTCTGTTTATAGCACTCTCGATCTGCGTAGTGCGTATCATCAAGTCCCCATCTCTAGGGCTGATCGCGTCTTTACAGCCTTTGAATCAGGTCAGCGGTTGTACCAGTTCACGCGACTTCCCTTAGGGGTAACTAACGGAGTCGCTTGTTTTCAGAGGGCTATGGATGACCTCGTTGCGAAGGAGAATTTGACCGATGTCTTTGTCTATCTGGACAATCTTACGGTTTGTGGGTATGACCAGGAGCATCACGACGCTAATCTGAAACGCTTCCTCGAGGTCGCGCGGAAATATCGCCTAACCATGAATGCGGCTAAGTGTCGATACTCTCTACGCACGGTAGACCTTTTGGGGTACACCGTGACCCATGGCTCCGTCTCTCCGGATAAGGAGCGTCTGCGCCCTTTGCTCGATATGGCTCCGCCTAGCGATCGGGCTTCGCTGAAACGCGCTCTAGGGCTGTTCGCCCACTATTCAAAGTGGGTGCAAAATTTCTCTGCGAAGCTCCGCCCCCTTGTGGCCTGCGACACTTTCCCCATGGGCCCGGCCGCCCTGGCGGCCTTCGAGGGCCTTAAAGTCGACATCGCTGGCACCGCTGTCGCGACGATTGACGAGAGTGCCTCTTTCGTTTTGGAGAGTGATGCCTCAGATCATGCGATAGCGGCGACTCTCTCCCAAGGGGGCCGCCCTGTGGCTTTCTTCTCGCGGACTCTCACCTCCGCCGAGCGGAGGCATTCGTCTGTCGAAAAGGAAGCGTACGCGATCGTCGAATCAATTCGGCGATGGCGGCCGTATCTGCTTGGGCGGTGTTTCCAAATCGTCACGGACCAACAGAGCGTTGCGTTTATGTACGACACCTTACATGCTCAGCGCATTAAGAATGAGAAAATCACCCGTTGGCGTATCGAACTCGCCGACTTCTGCTACACCATCAAATACCGCCCGGGGAAGGATAACCTGGTCGCTGACGCCTTATCGAGGCCGGCCACTTGCGCGGGGGTTGTAACTTTGGAGGGGCTGCGCACTTTGCACGGCACTATGTGTCATCCCGGGTAAACGCGCTTCGCGCATTTTGTGCGCGAGGGCAATCTGCCGTACTCGATTGAGGACATCCGCCGCATCTGCCGTGATTGCGCGATCTGTGCGGAACTCAAACCGCGTTTTTATAACCCTCCTATGGGGACACTCGTTAGGGCTACTAGACCGTGGGAGCGCTTGGCGATGGACTTCAAAGGGCCGCTGCCAATGTCGAGCAACTCTCGCTATCTGCTCACTATCGTCGATGAGTATTCACGATTCCCCTTTGCTTACACGTGCGGGGATATGTCGGCTGCCACGGTTATTCGGTGCCTGCAGAATTTGTTTTCTATGTTCGGGTATCCGGCCTACGTGCATACCGATCGGGGTGCGGTGTTCCTGTCCCAGGAGGTGAGGGGCTACTTGCTCCAGCATAATGTCGCTTCGAGCTACACCACCCCGTACCGGCCCCAAGCGAATGGGCAGATCGAACGCTTTAATGGGATTATATGGAGGGCTGTCATGCTGAGCCTCCGGACCCTCGGCCGAGGCCTCGATAAATGGGCGTGGTCGCTACCTGCCGCTCTAAACTCGATCTGGGCTCTCCTATGTACCGCCACCAACCAGACTCCTCACGAACGACTGTTCCACCACCCTAGAGGCTCCGTCAGTATCCAATCTTTACCCAGCTGGCTCGCTGAACCGGGGCCCGCCTATCTCAAATGAGCGGTTCGCGCTAGCAAGTACGACCCCCTTGTTGACAAGGTGCAGGTCCTCCAGGCTAATCCCGAGCATGCTCGCGTGTTAACGGCGGATGGCCGCGAGTCTACTGTCTCCGTACGCCATCTCGCCCCATGTGGGGACGACGACAGGGATATCGACGAACCCGTCTACGAGTCTATGGACTCTACCGAAGCGTCCCCTATGGAACTACCACCGTTACTTCCGTCGTTCCCCACTCCCGTGCCCGAAGGCGCTGGGGTGCTCCCTCCGACTCCCACCTCCGGCGGCTATTCCGACGCAGGGGACTCCGGGCTTGGGGACGCCGTGCCCGGTAGATTCCGAACACGAACTGGCAGGGAAGTTCGCCGCCCCGACCGCTACGGGTGGACCGACTGACGTGGATTGACGTGACCCATTCGATTATTGCTGATGCTTGCTTGCAACCTGCCGAGCGGCAGTATAGTTCTAACGGCGGGGAGAATGTAGTGAAATTATACCAAGGTGAACCCAGGGTGTGCTCGCTTCAAAAGGGGCGTCTATAAGACCCGGGACAACCGGGGCGCACGGACACTCCAGCGGAACTCACTGTGACATAGTCCTGTAGTTTGAATGGTATGTACGCCCCTAAATGCTGCGCTGACTGTCCTCTCTATTGGACCATTGCCATATTGAATCGACCATTGCTCATGAAATACTCTGATTTTAATGCCTGTTGCATGAATGTATTTTTACAGGATGTACTTCAGATCTAAATGATATTAAACCTACCCAGAGGTCAAGTCGTGTCTGAGCTTGATTTTCACGACACTTACATTATTTGTTAACTTTTGAACTGGTATCTCCACACAGGTCATCCTACCCGCTTCAACTAAAGTATCAAACAAGCCTGGCTACGCCGTTGTTAGACTATCGGTCTTGTTTTCAATCAAACATAAAATTTGAATGTGGGTGGTGGACTGTTGCCTCAATCACTATCGAAAAAACAATTTCCATTGAAAAAATATATAAAATCCGATTTTGAGCTCTTTCAACCATTGCAATATTACAATGCTTCCTTTTTTCATATCGTAGTACAGTATTTTAATACAATCTCAGGCTTCTGTTTGTGAACAATAAATGAAATGTTGATAAATGTTGAGAAACGAGTATGAAAGCCATGTTGCCTGTCATTGTGGAGGAGCTCAGTGATGGAACGAGAGGCGGTGTATCATTTGGGGAAATGAATGTTTTCATGGGAGTGCAGGGTGGGGGATAGAGGGGTTATTTAAAAGTAATTGCAGACAGTTCTCATTTTTCTTTTTAACTCTTAGATGCAGGCGTCAAAAATCCTACATAAATGCAGTCATTGGGCCTCGGATGCCCAACAGATGTATTCGTGTAATGTTTGATTGATTGATTTATTTTTATGGATTTTTTTTCTTTCATGCCCTTTTTCAATCCAAGTCGATGCTCATGGATGTGTATTTGCTCAGAAAATGTGAATCATTGATCCTATTAGTTGGAAGAATCCCATACAAGTAATGAATGTTTTTTTTGTTTTTTTTGCAAAAACATTTTTGGGTTCTTGGTTTTTCAACTTTTTTTCTCTAAAATGTTGAGGCTCATTGAGGAGTATTTGCTCAAAAATATGATTCACTAATCCTTTTATTTAGAATGTACATGTCCACAATTGTCAAAAATCCTACACCTATGCAGCCATTGGGCCTCGAAGGCCCCACAAATGTATTCGTGTAAAGTTTTTAACTTCTTATATTTTTGTCACTGAATTATTTGTAACCAAGTAAAAGGCGCATATAATGAGGCTCATATCAAGAAAATAATGATATAACATAGTAGTACAACAACATTTATGTGGGGCCTCCAAGGCCCCAGGCCTGCATTCGTGTCGGATTTTTGGGTTATAAGTGAAGAATGAAGATTTTCCCGAGCCTGAATGAATTTTTTTTTAATGTTACTGAATTCTGTGTAACAACATGAAAGTCGGTGAAAATGAGGCTCATTCCCAAAAAACAATTGTACAGCATAGTTTTTGTAACAAAAAACAAACCTTGTGCCAATCACTGCATCCAAGGGTTAATATAAATTGTCTTCTTTAAAAAAGAAAAAATACTCAATCATCCAATGGCAGACCAATTCTGTTACTTTCTATTGTTAAACATGAAACATTAGTATTTCATTTGTGGACTTTATTCAAAGAACGTTTTTCACGTATCGCATAATTTCCTGTTTCCAAAAGATGTAAATATATGGAGAAGAGGTTCTTTCTATTTAAAAATCTCTGGCTTGCTTCCTCATATTGCTCGCACTTTGGACGCCTTTGTCTAAACTTGATATTAGACTGTATAAATCAACAGGCAATTGCATGTTGAGAAAGTAACCTTGTTTATGAGTGCAAATATGGGAATTTTCATGTATTTATGGGTCTTATATGTTGTTATGGGCAAGGGAGGGCATTGTATTATGGAGTGTGATATATTTTATGATATTGCTTGTAGAATGTGCGTTCATGTAGAAGTTACTCATTCCAGTATTTACGTGCTTTGGGAAATTTGCTCTGCGAGACTCTGAGAATTGTTTGGAAAGGAATTTGTAATTACTGAAGTGAACTGTATTAATTATTTAAGCTGGGAGGCCTATGTCGTCTAGTAATACATTAGGGTTGAGACCCATGCGTTTTCTGGTTCTTGTAAGCAATTGTATTCATTTAGCGAAGGGACTTTCCACTTGGTCAAATAGATGACCATCCATTGTGTTTTGGACAGCTGCAGAACATTACCTCGGATGCAAAGACAACATTGAGAAAATACCACGTCAACACCAAATCTACTTGCAAATAGTCAAGCACTGGTTAGGGGGAAATCTGAAAATATTATGTTATGTGGGAAAGAATAATACCAGACCCTGGCCCTGAGGCAAAGAAACAGTGCACCTGATTTCTTCCACTTCCAGTAACACTAATCAAGAGTCCACGGTGATTGGTGATCGCCTCACACAATTTGGAAAGAGAAACAAGAGAGACACAATTGATGCCAACCTGGACCCCAGATGTTTTAGTGCTGCTAAGGTTTACTTTGAGAGAATGAATCTGCTTTAAAATACTGTTACATGAAATGCGGTGTTTCCATAGCTAGACTGTGGTAAGTGTAGTATGGTCGGTGTGTTTCGAGTAGCGGTTAGATTGCCAATCAACAGGGACCCGTCAGAGTATGTCATTTATTTCACATGACACGGAGGAGGCAATGTATGTAATTTATAGACAGGTTAGACATTAAGAAGTTAGAGTTACACAAGTTAAGTTAGAGTTAAGTTAGACAGGAAGCACATGATTTATGATTTATGGGAGCGAGACATGGGTAATGAACGTAGAGCAGCAACGAAGGCTGGAAAGGGTGGAAATGCGAATGTTTCGATGGATGTGCGGAGTATCGTTGAGAGAGAGGAAGACAAATGATGAATTGCGAAAGATGATGGGAATAGAGCCTGTGATGGATGCTGTGAAGAGGAACAGCTTGAGATGGTTTGGTCATGTTGAGGAAGGATGAAAGTGACTGGTTGAGAAGAATGATGGAAATGAATGTCGAAGGAGGTAGAGGACGGGGAAGACCGAGAAAGACTTGGCTAAAGGAGGTGGAAGAAGAAATGCGGGCAAGGGGGTTAATAAGGGGAGATGCAGAAAATAGGGTAAATGGAGAAGATTGTCATGGGGCCCGCAAGGCTAACCCCTGCTCTAGCAGGGAAAATGGCCTTAAAATGCCTGTTGTTGTTGTTTAGACATTAATTTGTTGGTGTGTTTGTAGGCAGTGCTAGGAGAGAATTCCCCATGAGGCATACATGTCACATGTGTGTGAAAGGTTATCACAATTTGTCTGGCCAGTTTGTGTCAGCCATGGTAGTGTAATGTTTTGTGGAGCCAGAAGAGCCATCGTGCATTTTGTGTTTTTTTAGTGCCACCCCGTAGGCAGTACGGCCAGAGGAGAACTCCATCCAGGAATAAGAAGAGAATGTGAGAGACCTCATTTGGAAGAGGGCGGAAAACAAGAGAGAACTGGAGATGAGGAAAAGGAAGAAGAGGCCACGTGTTCAGACAGAGATCAGGAAGCTTTGTGTGAAAGTAGCACATGAGAGCAAGATGTTCACAGAGGACTTTTGAAGGGGATTAATTGAGGCTTTGTCTCTGGGTGAATTGACCAAAGTTGGGATCACCTAGTGTTTTTGAAGGGCCTGGAGGAAGAGGACCAAGGGCAAACCAGGAGGCCTCGCTTAAAGGACAAAGGGGTCCATGAGGCCTGGTTGTGGATGCTGATTGTCGCCAGCCTTCCTCGTGATTGATCTTCATTGTGCTCGTTTTGGCTTTCGACATCTTGGGAGCTACTCGTCACTGCCACTCATCTCGTACATGGTTTCCAAAGCGGTCTGCTTTGAGTCTGGTGTCCACCCTGCGCATCAGAGGAAAGGGAAGTCTCATCTGCATTACTGTCTTGTTGTACGAATGTGATCTTTGCCACCTTTAGTGGGTTAGGAATTGCTTTATTTCCAATTATTGTAAATAAGTTTGAGTATTTCCATTTTCCTCTTTGTGTCCATTTGACTCACTTGATTTGTTCTGTTTTTGTTTATAGAATATTGTTTACTCTCTTACCTGTTTACTTTACAAAATAAATCCTTTAAAAGGTAAGAAAACGTGTTTGAAGTTATTCGTTTTCTGCGTGTGTTTGCCGTCAAATTTGGCCCAATTGAATTATCCTTGGGGAACGGTAGTTATAATTTATTGAATGCAGCGCATTAAAACATCATTTGGGCCATCTCCCAATAGTCCGGCAGCTAAGCTAAATATAGCATAACAATTGTGCATTTTGTGAGGAAAGCACCAAATTTGGCACACTAGTAGACTATCATATTATGAAAAGATCTGGATATTGGGCCATCTCAGATTCAGAGATTAGATTTTTGCAAGATTTGCAGATTCTGCAGATTTGCAAGCTGAGATTGCAACGCCAGGGACGGCCGACTCCTTCCTGCGAGCTGCCCACGTCACCTGCACAAGAAGAGCTCATCAAATCACTGCAGCGGCACTGCACATCCTGCAACACCGTGCGTATGAACGCCACTGTATGACATATGCTGATGATGCAGAAGACCTGCCTGAGTTCGAAGACTGGTGTCACCAGAGAGGAGAAGACATTCCCAACTTTCAGTACTGGGCAACTGTGCTGGAACTAGAGATGTTGGTACTGGTCTACGTGCGTTCTCTGCGGCAGGCTTCATTCACGATGTACCTTGATGCCCTGACGGAACTGGTCCCATGGTTCCATGCCTTAGACCACACACACTATGCCAGGTGGGTCCCTGTTCACCTGAGGGACATGGTTGCACTCCCAATGAAGCACCCAGATGTAGCCAGAGAATTCAGGGCTGGCAACTTCACTGTACAGAAGACGAAGAAGGTGTTCTCTTCGATCCCAATCGACCAGGCACATGAACAGAATAACGCCTGCATCAAAGGAGATGGTGGAGCAGTCGGCCTCACTGACAACCCAAGTGCCCTGCGGCGTTGGATGATTGCCGGGCCAGAAGTTGCCAGGGCCATAGAAGAGTTCCAAGATGGCCATCAACACTGGGGGAGGCGAGAGGACACACGTCATCACGACCAGACACCAGGTGTGCAGACCTCTTTCGCCAAGGATGTCCGCGCCCTTGTCAGCGTCATAGAAGAGCTTGGCAACCCCTTTGAGGAAGAGAGCATGGATCTGGTTGTCCTTGACACAAAGGAAATTGCAGGTCCTGCTGCAGTTGAGACTGTCAGGAATGTGAAGAAGATTTCCCAAGAGCAGTTCCAGGCTTTCACCAGAGAATGCCTGGTGGAAAGGACCAAGCCAATTGATGATGCAATTCGTCGGAACAAGCTGAAGGTGTCATTTTGGAAAATGGCTGCCACAGCCATCAGCGGTTGAATTTGAGATGGCCCAATATCCAAATCTGTTCATAATAGGATAATCTACTAGTGTGACAAATTTGGTGCTTTCCTCACAAAATGCACAATTGTTATGCTAAATTGCCCCACTACAAGACTAAATGTCTCGGCGCTGAGGTTTCTGTTTTAACGGGAGCTTCAGACGTGACACCCAGACAGACGAGACAGAGAAAGAGAGGGACAAGAACAAGCAAAAGCAGTCTATGTGGAGAAGACTCACGGAAGCCATTCAAATTCAGGTCATGAACGAGCAGTGCTGGTACAATATATGTGAGACACTGATATCATAATTTATTTTACAACACAAATCAGGCCTGCCTATTTCTCATACACACCTGCACTGCCAGTAAAAGACTCATCCTCCCACTTCCCCTTGCACCTTGTCAGCCATTCCGATATGTTTGTGCCTGCTCCAGCACAATCCACATCGGTAAACTATTTACGATGGGAAAGAGTTAGGGAAAAGCATGAAGATATAAATTTCAATCCTAGTTTTGTGTTGTCGAAATGTCTTTTGTGTTCTCTGTGTTTGATCATCTCTGTGCAGAGTTATTTCTTAGATTTGTGATAGTACGCATTGAAATCGATTATTGTTTGTGTGGTGCTGTGTTAATAGCAATTTGCGTGGTTCTTGATAGGCCTAAAACCTGCTCCGGTGGTGGAATTGTACTTTACATTGATAATTCGATTTTTCCACTGCCCTTGTACTGCTATTTCACCTCCCAACCCCAGGAGTACCTTTGGCTGCAATTATCTTCCACTTCTGTGTCATGTTTTTCTGTGTGTTGTACCATCCTCCAAACAGTGACAACTCCATGCACATCTCTCACAAAACATGGACAAACTTTTAATCACCCATCCAACTCTCTCTCTTCCTCAAATATTCAATTATCACCATGCGACTTGTTGATTTCCAATTGTCACCATGCAAAACTGGATGTTGATACCTTTCTCACAAGCCATGACACTTGTTATGTGTCCACCGTGATGCACCGAAGCGTGTGGACCAGTTACCCGGAAGATGTCACAGCATAAAATATATTAAGGACACTAATATGCCCTGTGTGTTGTTTTACTGGTGAAACCGGCATTGGACAAGTGACACAAGGAGATTTTGTAAGTAATATTTATTAATCCTTACTGTCTACCTTTAAAACAATAATACCAAGTCAAAGCAACACCTAATGACTTTGCTAAGAACCCCCCAAATTAATAAAGTACAAACGTCACAGATATTAATGCAGCTGTGAATTACCTCACGACTTTTGAGGTTACAACTTATCTCAGGTAACCAGTTCGTAAAATAACCCTCAGCAGGTTATAAATAGGTGAAGTGCCGGCTGTGAGCACGTTCAAGAGGATCTTGTCCAGCGGGTATGCACAGGATGAATCCGACAGGCCAGTCATGTCGAATCCCTTGTAACATCGGATCATTTAGAAGAACCAGAGTCCACTGGTCATGCTGTCTCAGAGAGAGGTTGAATTCAGGAGCTACACGCTGTGAAGGACAACGCATTCTGGAAGCAGGTGAGCACAGAGTGAAGGAACAGGCAGGCTGCCATCTCGATACAGACAGCAAGGAGATGCCTGCTTTGAAATAGTCTCCAAGACAACTGCAGGGCATCAGATTTGATGAGTAGACCAATCCGTATATTGGAGTGACCAACGTACAGCGGGGTGAAGTTGGTTCTTCTTTAGTCAGACAATGGGGTCGCTGCACCATTCCAGATTCGCATAAAGTAGACTGTCGATTCCAACTTTACTGTTTGAGGCGGTTTAAAAATGAATTTCACCACATGAAATTCAGTGCACAGCAGCTGTTCCTTGTCTTACATTTTCCTCTCTTCTGCTTTAAGCAAGCTGTTGGCTCTTTAAATATATTTTGCAAACTGCCAGTGTTTCTTTGATCTTTGTTTTGTTATTGTGGGCAAGGCCATGGCAGCAGTCTCGTGTTTCCCATCTCATTTTATTGCCAATTCCAAATGTGCTGTTGGTTTCTTTTCTGTCGTCGTGTTGTTATTTTCGATGCCAATCCAACCTTGGTAAGGTTCATTGTGATATTCAACAACCCACTAGGACGTATTAAACAGCCAAAATAACTTTCTGAACCAAAAGCACTGAATTTCTTTCACTGAAAACAATTATTTCGCCAAAGTGCAAAACACTTTCACCCGCAACACAATTAAATCTTAATAATGGTTTATAACACTGGTGAAATAATATAATTAATATGTCCGTAACACACATCAGCAAAGGACTTCTGTGACTACTTGTGACTGACTCAATCTGTGAACGTTCCCACCAGGATTTCTCCCAATAGCTAACACCTTACACACTTAGATCCTGGCTCACACCTAGCTCGCCTTCACGCTGTACAAACCAAGGCTTTTAGGATCATTGGAATCTCCTGCAATGAAGCTGATTCCGAGGGCCTTTCTCTCTCTTACTGCAGGCAGGTTGGTGGTCTTTCTGTCTTCTACAGACTCCTCTCTGGCCTAGCTCCCCCAGCTTTGTCTGTGCTCTGTCCCCCAAATATTCCTTCAGGACACAAGATCTGCCAGCAACCCTATTCTGGTGAAACTGTCAAAGTCAAGACTCTATATTCACCTTCACACTTTCATTCCTCTTTTCCCACCGCTGGAAAAAACTCCGACACTCTCTTCAATCCCACTCCTCCCTCCAGGTCTTTAAAACAGCTGTTCACCACCATCTCATATCTTCCCCCAGCCAAAACCTACCCCCATCAATCCACCCCAAACCCAACTCCTTCAAATTCCCGTTTTTCGTTTCTGAAAGCCCCTGTAGTGTCCATCTTGTTTATCCTGTGTACCTGCCCCAGCCCCGTCTCTTCCACAGACACCCCTTTTCCCTACTGTTGTTGTACTTCCTTCTCTCCCCCCCCCCCCCCCCCCCCCCGTCTTTCTCCCGCTCCCTTTATTATATGTTCTATGTATTAGCTCTTACACAAGCCTAGACGAAGTATACTAAAAAAAAGGCAAATCCTCCCTTCTCGACGCAGTAATGACTAACTTCTCTGCAAATGTCTCTTGCTCTTCCTCGGTTACGATTGGTTCATCTGATAACATGGTTTTGAGTCAACATCTGTCTGGCTATTCTCAGAGAGGTGCCTCAATGCCGGAAACTCTGACAGTTCACTCAAGCAGATTGGTAGGGACTGCAAGCATCCACCTCTCTTCAGGGCTGGTCTCCTTTATATACCGCTCCTGACGGCCTGAGAATCATTGTGCAGAAACCTGATCTCCCTTATGCACCGATTAATCCCATGTCATCTTCCATTATCCAACCCTTCTTCCCGCCCATGGTACACTGAATCTTGTGGTGAAGTAGTTGCTCTGAAACGACTTGCCTTCTCTGAAAAAACCTCAGACATAAGAACGTATGGTCGATGATTGACTAATCATTGAGTACCATTGTTTATTTTACTGGGATTGTAGTACTTGCATGGTTTAATCAAATATGAGTTGTTTCTATTTTGTAACTGCAATGACTCCGCACTTTGTACTGTGTGCATCCATGGTTCAGGTTTCACTGTCCCAAGGGGTAAACTTAACGATTGTGATTTTAAGAGCTAATCCATTTAGTATTCTTAGTATTGGATCGCCCTGAATGTGTCATTTGGGACCAGTGAGGCCATGGAGCACTCTTCCTAGTGAAGGTCAATTGAATCTCTGTGATAGTGTTGCACCTTCAGCTTGCAACAATATCCTTTCTTTGATGGAAAAGGAACATGATGCATGAATAGCGTTTGCTGCTTTAAATCAAGTCTTCCCCTCTGAAGTTGATCGTATTTTTGCATTTTGGAAGATTGAATAAAGGTGCATCTAATGTTAGCTAAACAAAATATTAATATGCCATATTTTGTACCAACCTCCATCCTCCTGTGTGGCTCCATCCCCGAGCACAAGTGAAAACTAGCCATGTTGTGCAAATGGCTGTATGATAGTCATTTCCTTCTTAATATAGTTTTTGTATATTTATTCTACATTGTCTTCACTAGACAGCCTGGTACTTCATTTCATTCTGCCAGAACCAGGCCAAGGTAGGACCAAGCTTCATATCTCAATTATCAAACAGAAGTTCAAGGTAGTTATCATTACATGATGTGCATGTGGTGCAAAGTAAATCATTGGCGTTTATTGAATGTGTACATGTGATGCTTTTAGCCCAAAAGCCACAGTGCCTTCAGAAAGTATTCACACCCCTTGACTTTTTCACATTTTGGTGTGTTACAGACTGAATTTAAAATGGATTAAATTCAGATTGTTTGTCACTGATCTACACAAAATACTCCATAATGTCAAAGTGGAATCTTTTTTTCAGAACCTTTTACAAATTGATAAAAAATGAAAGAGTACAGTCATGGCCAAAAATATTGGCACCCTTGCACTTTTTTCAAATAATGCACCATTTCTTCCAGAAAATTGTTGAAATGAAAAATATTTTGATATCCACATATGTATTTCTTTGGTTTGCAGTGGAACAAAACAAAAAAGGTGAAAAAAATCACGAAATCTCAGCTTATTCCACACACAAATCCTAAAATGGCCCGGACAACATTATTGGCACCTTTTAGAAGTTGTTAGAAATAATTAGATTTTAAGCAGGTGATTCTCCTTTACCGTGCTTTGGAATTGAACTCACCTATGGTGAGTTGCAGGTGCCTGCAATATAAAAATCACTCATTCAACCAGTTTGAATCAAGAAAAGGAGTCATTCTGCTGTTTTGTGTCACTGTGTGTACCGCAATGAGAATGGAGAAAAGAAAGAAAACCAGAGAATTGTCTGAGGAGGTCAGACACAATATTGTAGCCAAGCATGGACAATCTTAAGTCTACAAGTCCATCTCCAGAGACCTTGATGTTGCTGTGTCCACCGTAGGTAATGTTATCAGGAAGTTTAGGGCCCATGGCACTGTAGCCAACCTGCCTGGACGTGACCGCAAGAGAGAACTTGATCGAAGATTGCAGCGAAGGATGGTTCGAATGTTGGAGCAAGCACCTCGATCAACTGTCAAACAGATTCAAGCTGACCTTCAGACACAAGGTACGACAGTTTCAACTCTCACCATCCGTCGCAACTCAATGAAAGGGGGTTCTATGGTAGGACACCCAGGAGGACCCCACTGCTGAGAAAGCCCAACTGGAGTTTTCCAAAACACACCTGAACAAGCCAAAATCCTTCTGGGAGAATGTCCTGTGGACAGATGACACCAAATTAGAGCTTTTTTGTGAAGCACATCATCTCTATGTTTACAGAAAACAAAATGAATCCTTCAAAGAAAAGAACACCTTCCCTACAGTCAAACATGGAGGAGGTTCAGTGATGGTTTGGGGTTGCTGTGCTGCCTCTGGCACTGGGTGCCTTGAATGTGTGCATGGCATCATTAAATCAGGAGATTACCAAGACATTTTTGAGCGCAATGTTCAACCCAGTGTCAGAAAGCTGGGTCTCAGTCAAAGGTCATTGAACTTGCAGCAGGACAATGACCACAAACACACTTCAAAAAAGCACCCAGGAATGGTTCAAGACAAAATGCTGGACTGTTCTGAAGTGGCCAGCAACGAGTCTAGATCTAAATCCAATTGAATACCTGTGGGGAGATCTGAAAACAGCAGTTGGGAGAAGGCACCCTTCAAATTTGGGAGAATTGGAGCAGTTTGCACAAGAAGAGTGGGCCAAACTGCGAGTAGCGAGTTGTAGGAAGCTCATGGGGAGCATCGGTGGACAGCAATCTTAAAGGCTTTCCACAGATTCTAAATGGGATTCAAGTATGGGCGTTGGCTGGGTCATTGAAGGACATTCATGTTCTTGTTCTGACATTTCAGTGTTGCTTTGGCTGTATTCTTTGGATTATTGTCCTGTTGGAATGTAAATCTTTGCCATAGTCTGAGGTCTTTTGTACTCTGAAGCAGGTTATCCTCAAGGATTTACCTGTATTTGGCTCCATTCACTGTTCCCTCTATCCTTACAAGTCTCCCAGTCCCTGCCTCTGAAAAGCATCCCCATATCGTGATTCTGCCATTATCATCCTTCACGACAGTGATGGTGTTTGATGGGTGATGAGCTTTGCTCGGTTTTCGCCAGACGTAGCGCTTTGCATTCAGGCCAAAGAGTCCAATTTTCATCTCATTAGACCATAGAATCTTTGCCTCATGCCCCCACATGTGCCCCTACATGTGCCCCCACATGTGCCCCTACATGTGCCCCTACATGTGCCCCCACATGTGCCCACACGTGTTCCCCTACATGTGCCCCTACATGTGCCCCACATGTGCCCCTACAGGTGTCCCTACTTGTGCCCCTACATGTGCCCCCACATGTGCCCCCACATGTGCCCCTACATGTGCCTCTACATGTGCCTCTACATGTGCCCCCACATGTGCCCCCACATGTGCCCCTACATGTGCCCCTACATGTGCCCCGACATGTGCCCCTACATGTGTCCCTACATGTGCCCCTACATGTGCCCCTACATGTGCCCCCACATGTGCCCCTACATGTGCCCCTACATGTGCCCCCACATGCGCCCCCACATGTGCCCCTACATGTGCCTCTACATGTGCCTCTACATGTGCCTCTACATGTGCCCCTACATGTGCCTCTACATGTGCCTCTACATGTGCCCCTACATGTGCCCCTACATGTGCACGTCGTCCAATGTCTTTACGAGAACCACTTGCAACTGTCCATGTATTGGTTCTTATATGTGCGACACGTTTTGAACTTTTCTACACTTCCTCTTGACAGTGGCATGATGGACACGTACAAATGTTGCAACTATGCTGGATTTCCTTTGCTCACTGCAACCGTACAAACCCTTGTAGACATCCAGCTGATGCATGGCTTCATTGAGCAGGAGACATATTGTTTCTCATCATCTTAGATTCACTGAATTCAGTGTGAAACGCTTCTTCCTCACAGTGTGAACAAAAAGTGAGGAACTCATCTGATGGGACTATCAGAGATCGAAAGTTGGACTTGGATGTGCTATTCCCTGTTGTGAATGAAGAGCAGTGTGGGATCATCCAATTCAGCACCACTTCAGAAGGTCCTTTCTGCAAACCAGACACGATGACAGCAATTCATGTCCACTGAGGATTCTGCGACACAGATAACCAGAGATGTATGCTGGTGTGTTCTGCTGAGGAGGCCTGAGTTCAACATTAGGAATTGCAACATTTATTCTATCTGTGCTGAACAGGTGTGTGAAACTGCACTGATCGACTCGTTCTTTTCTTGTTGGTGAGACATTGCAGCGTTAGAATGAATTTGTCTGAGTCTGGTGAGCAATGTACTCCAGCAGCCGCTTTGATTAATTCAGGCGACCATCACCATCCTCAACGCACATCTGAATTCCTTTGCAGATGGATTGTCTCTGCACCCACCTTTCCTCCTTTGTGGTTGACAAGAGGTTCTCTACGATTCCCTCGTTCAGACGAGAAGTGGATAAATATTTCATGTCAAAATCTGATTGAAACAACTGTGTTACGCAAGATATGGCAAGTTATTGTTGAGCGAATTCCCTCGGTTAATACCGTGGGATCGCGGATGGCCTAACAAACTTAAATGGAGGCGTTTATTCAATGACAGACTTTGACTATACAAGCACGGGAGGAAGAAGGAAGAGGAAGAAGCGGCGAGGTCTTACCTGTAGCGATCTCACCGGCAGCTCCGATCCTGGAGGAAATAAACACAAACGAACACGGGGGTAAAATGTACAAGAAAGAAATATTTATTACGGAACCCGAGAACAATGGAATGCGATGATAAAAACTGAACCCCCTATTGAGCGCTCTTACACACACTTCAAATACACACGATGGGAGAACGAATTAAAGGAACCGTTGTTTGTACGTCTGTGCTTATCTGTCTGGATGTGCAGCGTCCGTCGTCCAATGCGGCTCCGGTTGGCGCAAAGAAAGGCCTCGATGTGCCCCCGCTCGCCCACGGCCAGGCCCCGAGCCACCCGCTCGCCCCGGTCTCGTCTGCTCCAGCAGCAAGCCTCGCTCGTACTTGGACAGCAGGGAGAAGAATCTATGGCGCTCCAACGTCCGTCGTCAAGCAGGCAAATTCGCAGATGGCACAGGAAGAAAAGTCCAAACGGAACGAAAAGCAAGGGCAGAAGGAAGGTCTGGAAAGGGCAGGAACCAAAGCGAGAGAGATAAAATGCCGGCGAGCGGGTCGTTTGTCACTTGCGGTGTGACATCAGCTCTCTCCCTCTACCAATCAGTGCCTCGCTTCTTTGTGGTCTTTCCCGCCTTCTGACGTCACCGGCCCTTGCCCTCTAATCAGCGACCTGCTTCTAAGTAGTGGTTTTGCGCCTTCCGCACTGATTGGCCGAATGTTCGCGCCTTCCGCACTGATTGGTCGAGGTGTCAACGGTCGGTGGCCAATCAGTGTGCCACTTCCTTCCACCTTCCTTTCACCAATCAGTGGCCAGCTTCTTACCCCAACCAATCACACGTTCTCCTGGGCGTGGCTATTGCTTGTTCGTTCTTCCAAAGTCATTGTGGCAGCGGGGAATTATTTAATGTGTGGTGCGCTAATTGGCCTATCTAATGTCTATGGGATGTACTGCCATAAGGGACACTGGGATGCTTACCGAGGGAACGACACACAATTGAATTTTACCCATAATCCCTGTACTAATTAGCATGCCCCGCCCCCTCGTGGCGGGGACAAAGATACAAGCTTAATCCAACATTCGGGCTACACAGAGAACTTATTACAGGTGAGGTTCCCTATCACGACAGTCAGACACCTACCTATGCAGATCTACCTGGATCTAGATATTCCTCTACCCATAATTCATAACATTATTATTATTATTTTCATGCCTCCGCCGACGATGTCGCTGGAGGCATTATGTTTTCGGGTTGTCCGTTCGTCCATACGGGCTAAACCTCGTTTTTCTCAGAAACCTGATTGAGAAATTAGTCTGATTGAGACGAAACATTCAGGGTAGGAGTGACACCCATGCAGAATGTTTTTATGATAAATGTGATGTCATAGGTGACGTGGTATGGCAGCCATCTTGGATTAAAAGCAAATAATTAAAATTTTATTTCTTGGAAACCGTTGATTGGAAAAATTTGAAACTTGGCACATTGTCAAGTACTCCAAATGGGGAACAAAAGCATGATAATAATGACATCATAGGTGAAGTGGTATACCAGCCAAAAATGTTTTAATCGAATTCCTTATTCTAAAAATCTGAAATTGCATGCACATGATCTATGACCCATTTGTATTTAAATATTAAATTAATGACATCATAGGTCACATGGTTTGGCAGCCATATTGGATTGAAGGAAAATATTAAATAATTATATCTCTGAAACCGCTCACCCTTTCGATGTGAAATTTTACAAATATCATCTCACAGCACTGTTGCATATAGTTTGAAAATGATGATGTCGTAGATCACATGGTTTGGCAGCCATCTTGGATAGAAAAACGAACCTTATTCAATCAACACGAAGCTTCACAAACGAGATCCCCTACCCATACAGATGCAGAGTGTACATTTTTAAGGTCATATGTCACGTGGTGTGGCAGCCATATTAGCTTGAAAGCCAATATTTTTTTAAAAATCCATTCTCTGAAACTGCTTCACCGATCGATGTAAACCTGTCATGGCTGGTGAAAATATGATACTTGAGGACAGCTGAAGGGATGTAAATCAGACTTGTTTATTTGTAGGACAGTGAACGATGGCATCTACCCGTTGTGGGTCTATGCGGAGGCATATTGGCGACACAGTCGCATTGCTCTAGTTTTTGGATGGCATGGCTATGGAGATTGAGATTCTAACTTACATTGTAGGCATGGGCATTCGCAAGATAAATTTCAGAGGAAGGGCAAAAAATTCAAAGGGGTTCAAAAATTGTGTGACTTGTCCTGTTGAAGCTCCCAGACATTAAGTTCACAAAAACGATAATTAACCACAACTTTTCGCTGAAACATACATAATTCAGGAAATTGGAGCCTACTAAAGTGTATAAGAAGGAATTTGCACAATTTTTTTTTGTGAGATTTTACATTAAAATCGCGTTTTAAGGTGGAGTGTGCAATACATAAAAGTCGGCCCAAAGGACCTGCTGTCTTTATTTTACGTGCTTCACCGTAATGGAAAATGGGAAGAGGTCCGGGTGGGGAGGGGGGCAGATCCCCACCTCCTGCAACCTCCCCTTTGGACGTCCATGATTGTAGGTAAGCCTATAGGGTCTAATGTTGAGTCATGCCCTGCTCTGCGCTAGCGTTGCTTGTGCAGTTGCTTACTAAAATGGCGGCCGAGCACGCCCATTGGATACGTACCGTTAACGGTCAAGTGGTTCATCTTGCTCTGCTCTAGTATCTTTGATTCCAACTGCGACCAACAAAAACCCGCTTGTATCACTTACAGTTGCACCCGGTACCAGAAAACCCTCGATCAACCTGAGCTAATGCATATTTACATTTTATAACATGAAAGGCAAAATGATGCTGCGACAGACTCTCGTCGCCAAGTCGTGTTCCAAACCAACGTCCTGCCACTCAACTCACCCAATGCCCCTTCCAACAGGCCTCCATGTTCCTCCATCCCATCTCCAGAAAAGCACCCAATCGCCATCGTCTCCATGAGCGGCTCACCCCCTCCTGTTCTACCTCCAACATACCTAAACACATGTAAAACGAGTTTACTCACATTTTGTTTGAGCACCTCAGCGTTTACTCGCTTTTTTTCCTTATCTTCTTCTTCTTCTTCTATCTTCTATCTATATAATAATAGCGTAAGGACTCGACTTTGTTATCCCTTTTACACCGCACCCAGTGACCGGATGCCCACGGCACTAATGGATTTACGATCTACGAACCTCGCTCTTTGTTTATCACGTACAGCCATACTCGAAAAATCTGAATTAGCCGTCGTTGGGGCCCAAAAGCATCCGATTAACTGCCGATACGATGCCATCTTACGACGCCATCGTATTGGCGTCTGCTGGGCGAAGGCGAAGCAAGCCGTCCGCTGATTGGACAGGCGAAGGCGAAAGCAAGCCGTCCACTGAGTGGACAATCCAGAGCATGCATTTGTGCCTGTGTTGGCGATCGTTGTTCATATACACACTCTTCATTCTCATCTTTCTTCCTAACTCTTACTCGGACAAGCAAATCCCCTATGCCATCCATAATGGTACACTCTATCCATACACCACATCCTCCCTTCCGTGGATGTTCCACGGGTTTCGGCTAGTTATCTATATAATAATACCGTAAGGACTCGACTTTGTTATCCCTTTTACGCCGCACCCAGTGACCCGATGCCCACGGCACTAATGCATTTTCCATCTACGAACCGCGCTCTTTGTTTATCACGTACAGCCATACTCGAAAAATCTGAATTCGCCGACTTTGGGACCCAAAAGCATCCGATTAATCGGCCGATACGACGCCATCTTACGACACCATCGTATTGGCGTCTGCTGGGCGAAGGCGATGCGAGCCGTCCGCTGATTCGACAGTCGAGTGGTGTGATGGGTGGTGTGAACCAAATGGTCTTTTTATTCCCTTGAACATTTTAAATTAGGATATATAAGGAAACGTCTTTATCGTCATTTTTATAAAGTTAAATGGAGTGACGTTGCGATACTCGGGGTGCGTTGCATAAATCCTCGTAACTCAGAGAGGTGTAGCAGGTGGCGAGACGTAAGGAAGCTTAAAGATAACGAGCTGAAACAGACGAACGATATGTCAATCCCTTTCTACACCGAACGGCAATAAAAGTATGAGAGTGGGAAGGCTGCTGCTGTGCTTCTGAGCACTTCGAGCAGAGAGGACTGATTGGACTTAACTTAAAGAGAAAAAATTGGAGCTTAACGGAAGAAGAAGATCCCATGAGCGCTCCCCTATGCCATCCATAATGGTACACTCTATCCATACACCACATCCTCCCTTCCGTGGATGTTCCACGGGTTTTGGCTTGTCTATATAATAATAGCGTAAGGACTCGACTTTGTTATCCCTTTTACGCCGCACCCAGTGACACAATGCCCACGGCATTAATGGATTTACGATCTACGAACCTCGCTCTTTGTTTATCACGTACAGCCATACTCGAAAAATCTGAATTAGCTGACGTTGGGGCCCAAAAGCATCCGATTAACTGCCGATACGACGCCATCTTACGACGCCATCGTATTGGCGTCTGCTGGGCGAAGGCGAAGCAAGCCGTCCGCTGATTGGACAGGCGAAGGCGAAAGCAAGCCGTCCACTGAGTGGACAATCCAGAGCATGCATTTGTGCCTGCGTCGGCGATCGTTGTTCATATATGCACTCTTCATTCTCATCTTTCTTCCTAACTCTTACTCGGACAAGCAAATCCCCTATGCCATCCATAATGGTACACTCTATCCATACACCACATCCTCCCTTCCGTGGATGTTCCACGGGTTTCGGCTAGTTATTATTATTATTATTATTATTATTATTATTATATTATATATTATCTCTCCATATTATAAAAGAAAGTTTTTGTTTGTTTGTCTGCGCAAGCTAATCTCCTGAACGGTGAAAGATAAGAGGAAACCTCCAATACAAAAAATGTCGGGACGGGCCCCGGGAAGGTTATAGGCTAGGTGGTGAGGCGGGTTGAGGCCGCTTCGGCCGGTTGAGGCCGCTTCAGCCGGGCTGGGCCCATTTCGCAATTAAAGGCTGAGCTGAATTATAGTAGTCAATCTTCTACGGCCATGAGTAAAAGCTGAATTATAGTAGTAAATTCATTCAAATAGAACTAAAAATGTCGGGACGGGCCCCGGGAAGGTTATAGGCTAGGTGGCGAGGCCGGTCGAGGCCGCATCGGCCGAGCTGGGCCCATTTCACAATTAAAAGCTGAGCTGAATTATAGTAGTCAATCGTCTACGGCCGCGAGTAAAAGCTGAATTATAGTAGTAAATTCATTCAAAAAGAACCAAAAATGTCGGGATGGGCCCCGGGAAGGTTATAGGCTAGGTGGCGAGGCCGGTCAAGGCCGCATCGGCCGGGCTGGGCCCATTTTGCAATTAAAAGCTGAGCTGAATTATAGTAGTCAATCGTCTACGGCCGCGGGTAAAAGCTGAATTATAGCAGTAAATTCATTCAAAAATAACCCGGGCAACGCCGGGTGCTTTCAGCTAGTATATATATAAAAGAAAGTTTTTGTTTGTTTGTCTGCACGCGCTAATCTCCTGAACAGTGAAAGATAGGAGGAAACCTCTGACACAAAAAATGTCTGGACAGGCCCCGGGAAGGTTATAGGCTAGGTGGCGGGGCCGGTCGAGGCCGCCTCGGCAGGGCTGGGCCCATTTCGCAATAAATCTTCTTCTTCTTTCAAAATTCTCTTGAAGTACAACTTTTGCACTTAATAGGAATATCTGATTGATTGCAACACATGCTTTCAAAATTCTCTCTCGCGGGGCCCGACAGAAGAAAGAACAAGGAATCGTTTAGCACGAACTGATAGTCAGGTTCACTATGTTAACAAATATAATTTCGTTCAAAATTTTTTGAGATGAGCAAAACTATACATTTTTGGAATATTCAGAGCACGAGGAATCCAAAAATTAATGTTGGCATTTGCGTAGACACCTTTGCGAAAATGACACTCAGGACAGTGATGAAGATAGTCAGGTTCACTATTTTAACAAATATAATTTCGTTAAAAATTTTGGGACATCAGCAAACCTGTACATTTTTGGAATCATCAGAGCATGGAGAATCCGAAAATTAATGTTGGCATTTGCACAGACACCTGCATGTCCGCCATTTTGGATTTTCAAAATGGCCGCCATAAAATACATATTTTGCGCTATCTCGGCTTCTAGTCAACCTAGAACCTTAATTAAATATGCTAATCCTATGCTTTCTGGGTCAAGGAATCCAATGAAGGCCTCAAAATAGTGCTCAGGATTATAGAAAAGCAACAAACAAAGGTAATTGAAAACCATTGTATTTATATTTGTGATATAACTGTATTACATAATACCTGATATTGCAAGTCCTTTGAAGTTATAGGTATGGGTTTATAAAGCAGGAAAGCAGCCTCGTTGGTATCAGATTGAACTATAAGTCCTATGTACAGCATCTACGAGGTCGATACCGTTCAGGAATATGCTTTTACAGATCTTCATCACTGTCCTGAGTGTCATTTTCGCAAAGGTGTCTACGCAAATGTAAACATTAATTTTTGGATTCCTCATGCTCTGAATATTCCAAAAATGTATAGTTTTGATAATCTCCAAAAATTTTGAACAGAAAAACATAGTGAACCTGACTATGATACTGGACTCACATCAAACCTATGTACAGAAGATTAAATTCATTCAAAAATAACCCGGGCAAGGCCTGGTGCATTCACCCGGGCAAGGCCGGGTGCGCTAAACCCATAAAATAACTGAAATTCATCGGAATTTCTCTCAATGTCTTTCAGAAACGTGTTAATGTATAATACTATTACATTTGTAGGGGTAGGCAATACCTTAGTCCAGGTAGAATTGCATAGGTAGTGTGCTCTGACTGTCGTGAAGAAGAAGAAACCCCATGTATCATAAGTAGGAATCTGTTAGACCGTATGTCGTGGAAGAGTGTATCTTTGTTCCCATCACGAGGGGTGGGGTTATGTTAATTAGTTCTGGATTATGGGTAATTAATCCCCTGTATGTAATGGCTTCTGTTATTTTTCCTCTGTTCCTTATGACACCAGCAGCACAAACAGAGAGGAAGGAATCGCACATTTATAACACTAAATAAAAGTGACCGGAACTGGGACATCCAAATACCGCTGGTGCTGGTGAAAACCTGTCAAGGTGAAAACCTGTCGAAAAGAAAATCAATTGATTAATAAATAAATAATTAATAGATTAATTGATTAATCAAAAATACCCTTTATAGCCACATCACTTGGTCACAGTCATGTCCAAATATCAGCTTCCTAACTCAAAAGGTGCCTGAGATAATGCCCAGATGAGAAAGGAATTAAATAAGTACTTAATCGATAATAATTGAGTAATTAATCAATTAATTGTTTCATCAAAAAACAAAAAATACCGTTTATCAAAGTACTTGCTCACTATTGTGCCAGAACTTCAGTTTTCTCGCTCAAAGGATGGCTGAGATATCTATCATCCGGACAAACAAACAAGAAAACAAAAAACCGGAGTGAAAACCGATTTCATTTTCTTGATTTCTGCATTGTTCAGGCCAAAATCGCCGGGTACTGATATCTCAATAATCAATGCTGTTTGTGTGTGTATGTGTGTGTTGTGTGTGTGTGTCTGTGTGTGTGTGTGTGTGTGTGTGTGTGTGTGTGTGTGTGTGTGTGTGCACGTGTGTGTGTGTGTGTATATGTATGTGTGTTTGTGTGTGGCTACTAACCTACTCACAGAGCATGCACGAAAGGTCTCGTTGGCATTAAGTTGGCATTCATACGCCATTTTGAAAGTCCAGTATTGCCAGAGGGGTGAAAGTCCCATATAACCAAAGGTGTGAAAGTCCCGTATTACCAGAGGTGTGAAAGTCCCATATTGCCAGAGGCGTGAAAGTCCCGTATTGCCAGAGGCGTGAAAATCCCGTATTGCCAGAGGTGTGAAAGTTCCGTATTGCCAGAGGTGTGAAAGTCCCGTATTGCCAGAGGTGTGAAAGTCCAGTATTGCCAGAGGTGTGAAAGTCCCATATTGCCAGAGGTGTGAAAGTCCCGTATTGCCAGAGGTGTGAAAGTCCAGTATTGCCAGAGGTGTGAAAGTCCCATATTGCCAGAGGCATGAAAGTCCCGTATTGCCAGAGGTGTGAAAGTCCCGTATTACCAAAGGTGTGAAAGTCCCGTATTACCAGAGGTGTGAAAGTCCCATATTGCCAGAGGCGTGAAAGTCCCGTATTGCCAGAGGCATGAAAATCCTGTATTGCCAGAGGCGTGAAAGTTCCGTATTGCCAGAGGTGTGAAAGTCCCGTATTGCCAGAGGTGTGAAAGTCCAGTATTGCCAGAGGTGTGAAAGTCCCATATTGCCAGAGGCGTGAAAGTCCCGTATTGCCAGAGGCGTGAAAATCCTGTATTGCCAGAGGCGTGAAAGTTCCGTATTGCCAGAGGTGTGAAAGTCCCGTATTGCCAGAGGTGTGAAAGTCCAGTATTGCCAGAGGTGTGAAAGTCCAGTATTGCCAGAGGTGTGAAAGTCCCATATTGCCAGAGGCGTGAAAGTCCCGTATTGCCAGAGGTGTGAAAGTCCCTTATTGCCAGAGGTGTGAAAGTCCCGTATTGCCAGAGGTGTGAAAGTCCCTTATTGCCAGAGGTGTGAAAGTCCCGTTTTGCCAGAGGTGTGAAAGCCCCGTTTTGCCAGAAGTGTGATGCATGAAAGTCCCATATTGCCATAGGTGTGAAGTGTAAACGTCCTGTATTGCCAGAGGTGTGATGTGTGAAAGTCCCATATTGCCAGAGGTGTGATGTGTGAATGTCCTGTATTGCCAGAAGTGTGAAAGTCCCGTATTGCCAGAAGTGTGATGTGTGAAAGTCCCATATCGCCAGAGGTGTGATGTGTGAAAGTCCCATATCGCCAGAGGTGTGATATATGAAAGTTCGGTATTGCTACAGATGTTAAAGTTCCATATTGCCACAGGTATGAAAGTTCCGTATTGCCACAGGCGTGAAAGGCCCATATTTCCACAGGTGTTCGTAATTTTCCATGCTGTTTCTCGCCTGTGCCATGCATTTCTCCCAGTGGTCGGTAAGCTTCCTGGTACCACTGGAATGGAAGTCTCCTCGTGCCTCGGAATTGCAGTCTCTATGTATATTATTATTTTAAAGCTATGTTTATCGATTATACCGAATAATGACAAATCATTATCATGCTGAATATTTTCACAATAACCCATGCATACCCAATCATTACAATAATTCCGTTTAGGTTCACCTCCTCTAAATGAGTGTCCTTGTCCTGACCTGCTAGGTGAGACCCAATGCGTCAATAAATGAAGAGCTGCTCTATGGACCAGAAACGATATAAGTTCAAATTGACTTTCATTGCACTTTGTTGTGTTTAAGACATGCGACTGCAGTAAAGTTATTGTCACGTGATCAAGCCATTCGGGAGGTAAGACAAAACAGGTGTGCATGCAATCTGCCGACTGTTTAAAATTCCCCCTGGCCCCTATTTAATGGCACCAGACATGCAAAAACCCTTTATTCCTAGTACTGATTACACTCTCAGCACTTGTGTTGATGATCTGGCTGGGTAGAGCAGACTGTTTGAATCCCAAGATGGCTGCCGCTAATGATGATGGATGCCAGGTATTACATTGTTGTGCAGTTCTGACTGTAATAATGTTGGGTGGTGCATAAGGCAGGAAACCTCTCATGGTTTTGGTAAACTCTTACCTTGGAAAAAGGAATGTACACATGACGTGACTTATTTCCTTCCCTTTGGAGATCATGGTATTCTTGGAAAAATCTCTTGGGGAGGCCCCAAAAAATTAGGATTCTGAGCACTTTATGGCCGCGTGTGCTACGTTTTCTGGGAAAATTATTTTGAAGTGGCATTGAGAAGATGATGAGTTCTTTTGCCATTTTAATTAATTTGATGTAATCTCCCAAATAGTGACCAATTTGAACTTTTATATCAAACTTAAAATTTAATTGATGATATACAAATATTAGGCCTCGCTATTTGAATTATTGATTGAGACTGTCCACATTTATTTAGAAATAAAATTCCGACAAAAAATGTGCACGTCTTCCTACACGTAACTTACATATCAACTTACATAAAATGATGATCTATTGATTAATTCCTTGGCAATTGTTTGCGGCCTCAGTACTGCCATCCAGTTTCGTGCATGTGGCAAACCATCAGGTAGTTTTGTCTTTTTTTCCTTTTTTTTTGTATACAAGATCGAGGCTCGTGTAAGAGCTAACATTGATCACAAAAAGGCAAACTGACACATAAAACATATGATAAAGGGAGCAGTAGACAAGATGGAAAACAGGGACATCAGGAGATCTGTGGGAGGGAGAGGGCTTAGGTGGAGGAGCCATGGGGGTGGGAGAGGTAAAAAAAAAAACAAAAAAAAAAACACATGGACACTGCTAGGACTTCCAGGAAAGAAGTCGGTATTTCAAAAAGTGGATCAGAGGTGAATTAACGGGGGAAGAAAAGATCAAGGTTTTGGATGGTGCAAGATAAGAGATGGTGGTGAACAGCTGTTTTAAATTACACCCAGTCCCTCATCGATCAACTCCTTGCTTCTTGGACATATCTCGGGCATTCGGCAGAGTCTGGCATCCTGCTTTCATTCACACATGAACACCTTCATTCCTGGATTTCTGACTTCCTCCACTCATGCAGTCAACAGGTTGCTTCAATGAAACCCTCTTCCAGTGGACCATGCAGTTCCATAATGTCAAATCTTGGGCCTAGTCTTGTTCCTCGTCTACAGAGATGACCTCTATGATGCTGTGGAAAACTCTGTCTTCCTTTTGGCAGATGACTCCCCATTGTATTGTACAGGACCCACATCCCGCTAGCCACTGATAAGCAGACTGTAGCTGCACCACTGTCTGATAATCTGGAAGTGATTAGATGCTGGTCTGCTCAATGGAACATGTACTTCAATCCTGAAAAATTTCACTGTCCTCCAGAGGGATCATTAAACTCATTCACATATCTATTTCCATGATCAGCCACTGAAAGAGGTTCAGTCTCTTGAACTTCTTGGCCTCACCATCAGCCACGATCTCTCCTGGCCCAAACACATAGTAAGGCTGGCCTCCAAAGCCAGCCGCAGAGTCGGCATCCTATGTCAATCAAAGTCGTTCCTTGGAAAATCAGAGCTGCTTGCAGTCTACAAGGTCTTCGTCTGTAGCTCAATGGAGTACTGCTCTCCCATATGTGCTGGTGCCCAAGCATCACATCCATCTCTCCTTCTATGGAATCTTAAGCATATAGATGTATATCTATAATAAATGAAAGACTGTGTCCATCTGTCTCCTCTATAACTCCAAAACCATGAGACCTAGCGGCCCAAACTTTGCATGCATACACTTGGACCTCCAACAGATTGCAAGGATGAAAACTGGGTGTTTGGGTGTGTTATAATACCCTTTTTGAAGATGATTAACGAGGTGCTCATAAGAAAACAACCCGATGTGGTGGCTTACCAATATGGCGGCCCGCCATCTTGGTCAGCCCACTGCACCTCGCTTGGTTCTTAAGCCGCCATTTTGTTTCAGCCTATTCAAACGTGCCTTGCCTTGGAAACACAATCGATAAATTATCATTACATAAATGAAGCTTATTATCAAAATCTGAATTTGGATATGAGGATTGGATGATGTAGACTAAATAATGTTTAAATCTGGTGTGAAATCTGACAAAATTTACCATATCTTGCGATTTCATAACTATGTGTATATATGCATTTATTTAAGTGAGGCTGTGATTCTCATTCTGGGGTTAGTTTTTTTTATTTAACTTTGTCAGGTAAAACACATCTTGCTATATGAGATCGGTGCCGGGGATCGACATACGGTGGTATATATATAGAGTCAGCGTGTGAGAAAATGATATCAATCGACAAAATGTGATGAAGGCACAGTAATGACGCGATAAGATGTAGTTAGTTATAAGGTAGATTGATCGTGGGTTAAAGTGGATTGTTTACCGCAGTCCCGTAAACTGTGTCAATCGCCTAAATTGACATGTGATGGTTGCCTATGCTGCGTTGTTGGTTTGGTTAAGAAATTGGTTTCATTCATACTATCGGATGCCAGGCTGAGGGACATTGGCAGCGATCCTGGGGGGGATGGGTGGGATGTATCCCCCCCCCCCCATATTTATGGTGTGGGGGATGCTAATGGGAATATCCCCCCCCCCCCCTCCCAATATTTTAGCCTTCTTCCCTTCACAGTAAGTACAAATGGGCCTTGTTTACGGCCCGCCCGCTACACAGAGCGAGACACCCGGGTTTTCAAAATCTCTCCTGTGTTTATTTATTTATTTTATCTGCTTGCATTTCGAGATACTTTTTACTTTACCATTTGAGCTTTTGTCATCAAATTTTTAACTAGCCTTTATTATTAGAAGATGTAGAACACTGGTTAATAAATTTGATATTTTAAAAATAAAAAATATGTTTTTGTCATGTTTAACATACGGAAGAAGAAGAAGACGAGAACCAGAAGAGAAAGGAAAGGAAAGTCTGTGTACAAAGCACGGAGGTATATAATATGGAGAGCCAATTGGCCACCTCGCAGCATTAGCCGCCGTGAAGCCACCGGAAATAGTCTGGCGGCCATATTGGGAAGCCGATCGTAAGCCTGTCAAAGCAAAGGCGTGGCGCACTGATGATGCAGCTGGAGCGAATTTTAGGACCGCCGACTATTTAATTAATATAGAATACTAATATTTGAACTGATATTCGGGCTCAGAATCCCGTTCTTTAAGGAAATGGTGTTCATTAAGTTTGAAGTTGATCCTAGACGCATTTTTCCTGGGGAATCCAATGGTTTAGAGCTTGTTTGAAAAAAAAGTGCCCAAAATTACCGCTCGGTGTTCTTTATCGTTCTTCTCATGACCCAATCACCCACTAGTAGGAATAAGAATCCTGACATGTTACACCCCTGTTTAACTCCTGTCTTCACCTTGAACCATTCTGTTGTTTCACCTTGGTCGACGACCGCACATTGAAAGTCTTGGTAAAGGGCTTTTACAAGGTTCACTAATTTTCCAGGTATGCTGTATTTCTTCATTATGACCCAGACTTTCTCTGGGCAAGGAGTCGAAAGCTTTCTAGAAATCTATAAAATTGAGGTACATCGTCGTTTGCCATTCTTTGGCTTGTTCTATAATATTCCTCAATATAAAGATCTGATTTGTTGTCATGTTATATGATGTTACTTAATTCAGTCATTATATTGTAACTAAGATGTGTATGTTTCTATTACCGAGATGTTAGAAACCACGCAGATATAATGATAACCAGAGTTTATTCTACACTGACATGGGTCAGCAACACATCAACAGTGAGTCAGTCACATAAATGACATGAAACGCTGTCATGTAGTTAACCCACACAATTCACAGTTAACCCACAAAACACACCCACACCATGTAGAGATGAGGTCGCTCTTATATTTCAGCTTGCTCTGGTGTTGCCTCACTGGTGAGCAAACAGGACCAGTTTGCAATATTTTTTCCTGATGCGCTCTTCCTTCATGTCATCATCGAGTGTTCTCACAACATGATGGAAACGTATCTTGCTGTATGATTGTGATACAGAATGTATTAAAGCAAACACATGGTTGCTGTCTGCCTCACAGTCAAACATGTGCCGATCCAAGGAAGCAAATGTAGACCGACCGACCTCAGAAAGGACAGAAGTGGAAATTGCCACTCTTATCCCACTTTCACGAGGCATTTTGCCATTGCTTACAGCCAGGAGCCTCTTGACACAGCGTTCAGTCGCCTCACAGACACGAACAACACTGTGCGAGGGAACTATGAGGCCACCCCTGTTCTTGGTAACAATCAGGCTGTACATTGGTGTGGTTTGCCATTCTTCGTTGTTACTGGTCAATGCAGAAAGACATTGGCTACACTTCAGAGTCTTCCTCACCATCCTCACCACATAGCCGGCAATAGAGCCAACACATGACTCTGTAAAGATGGAAAGTTGCTCAAAATTTGGAATATCCGCATAGTCGTGGTCCTCTTTTGCCGGCGATCTCAACTCCAGGTCGTATCGTCTGGCCACCAACATGTCGTGACTCTCGTCAGGCACAGCCTGCTTTGCAACGCACTTGAAGGAAGCCGCATTCAGGATTCTGGTTGAGTCCTGTGCAGAACAGTTCCCACTTGCAGACTTGATGTCATGTCGCATCAATAGGCGCTTATATGCGGCAACAAACTGCCGGGCCGTTGGGTTATTCCCACTTCCACATGCAATGCGGACCGCTCCAAAGAAAAGTTCAATGTGGTCTTGGCTCATTTTGTACATGAGCAGGTATCGCAGGGGAGATGAGGCAGGTTTGACATATGTGAAATACAAAATTTTGACACTCTCTATGCAGATCATGAAACCAATGAAGGGGGTTTTCAAACGCGTATTGGTCATAACTTGACCATTCATGTTTTTGATGTTGGACAAGTAACTGTAGGCAGTATCCAGGAATGGCAGGAAAAGTCCTTCTCGTGATGTCATGAGTGGTGCCTTGTAGTTTCGTGCCAATGGATTGCGAGAATTTAGAATGTCAAACAGTTTGTCCAATGTTTCAATGTATTGGCAGGTAGCCTCACTGCCCTGAAATTCTGATAGTTGCAAAGTGTCCCTGCAAAACCGAATTGCATCTGCCACACTAGTGCTCAATGTCTGAGCAGCTGTGTCCACCTTCATGACATTGCTCTTCCACTCGATGTGTTTCCGGGAGAGCTTATTTCCCAGACGCAAGCCTTCCCTCTTCTGCAGATCAAAGAGTGCCTGGATGTATTTCCACGCGATGACTTTTTTGTTGCCATCCTCCATCATTTTCATGGATCCAAGACAGTTTCTTGCAAGTTTAAGCATGTGACATGCATCGAGTACAACACAAATTTTCTTTTCGGGATTTGCTGGGTGGGGAAATGTTGGTTTCACATTCTGCGGCGTGATGTCGGCACCTAGCTCACGTAACATTGTCAAATGAGCGGACGGTCCATCGCAAGTTAAGGAAACCACCTCTGCACCGATATCATGCAATTTTAGTAGACATTGTGTCACCAAATTCGCCTGTTCCTTCCCCGACAATCCATTTATCATAAAGTATGCTACAGGCACTTTCCAACTGTCATTCAGCTTCCATTCCCCGATTCCGATTCCCCGATCGACGTGGGAGCCCCAGCTCCTTCACTAGCAGACAAGACAGCCGGCTTAACGTTCGCCAGGATGATCAGTCGCCCTGCCCGTGAAATACCAGGATCGGGATTCGTACCAGGACCCTGAACAACTTCCTGCCCTACCTACTGCTACTGCGAAGTGGGAAGGCAATGGCAAACCACCTAGTGCTGTAATTTATACAACCCTCATTTGCAGTTATTGGCATCAGATAGCTAAGGAAAAATAACAACTATTGAACAATAAACTTCCAATTTAGTTGCATGTTCGAGTCCGGTGTATTGTATTACTTGCCCTGATGGATGTGGACGAATGTCACAATCGGCTTCCCAATATGGCCGCCAAGCAACTTCCGCTAGCTTCAGCCGACAGCCGTCATTGGCTCTCCAGTTTATTATATACCTCCGTGGTACAAAGCAGACGTTGACGGCCAAACAATGATTTTCCTCCCTGTGTAGATTTTCCCAATTAAAAATCCACAAAGTTACCCCAATTAAAATTACCGCTTTACCCCAATGTTTTCCGTTGGAAATTGAGTTGTGATTCAAACCTTCTTCCGGTCAAGCGGCAGCGTTTGGATCACAGAAGGACGGATCGGTCTCATTGTGCTAGAATTTATCAGTTAGATTACTTAGATAACAGTTCTCTACTAGTTTTGTGTGCATGACAACATTATCAACATGGATGGATATCACAGACTTTTTCACCAAATCAGCGTTGAAGTGACTAAGGTTCTGAACAGAGACCTGCGATGTCTTTGTTCAATTTATTGTTTTTTGTCATGTAGCACACCGAAGCTAAATTATGAAAAAGACCAGCACCAGTACCCCTAGCATGTATTCGTGTTTGTATGTGTGTGTGTGTGTGTGTGTGTGTGTTTTGTGTGTGCGCGTGTGTTTTTTTCGTTCAGTGTCGAGGGGAATGGAAAAAAATTTCCCCCAAAATTGTCCAGTCCCCCACCCCCCCCCCCCCCCCCCCACCCCCCAATCGTGCAAAGAAATCTCCGCTGCTGCTGAAGGAGCTTTTGTTTCGTTCTCCCGCTGTGCCGGGAACGAACGAGGTGCGATTATAACATCGCAGCGATTTCTGATAAATACATTGCGAGGTCCCGTGCTCATGGCGTCTCTCACCGTTTCCAGGTTTGCGCGCACTCTGTCACATGGCGTGTCCGGTTTGATGCGCGTTGTTCTATCGACGTTTATAGTTACTGCATGCGTAGTGCAGAACGAACGATCGAAGGACCAGGTGCGTTTCTTCTCACGACTGATTGGTCGGTGAACCAAGAGCGTGAGGACCAGTTGTGTGTGTGTTGTGGAGCGAGGAGGCACAAAGCGATAGGCGCACTATTGCAAGCCACGTTGGAGCTGCAACTTTTGCCAGTAGAGCAGGACTCATATGGACGGTGTGTCAGGCGAATATTTACGTAACGGGAAGAGCGTGAGGATGCCTTTTGAGCCCTTATTATACTGAGGAAGAGGATTATTCGGAATCCTAGAGGGTTATTCGGGCCACTCGATGTGGATCCGGAATCCAAGTGCTGTCGTGGTCATCGTAGCACACCCCTAAGTCACAGACACCGGCTAACAAGTTCCCCCGGTTAAAAAACATGGGAAAATCCTTGCAAACTTAATATTAGTCTTTGACTTAATTCATACTTCCATGGGATAGGGTGTCACTCCACTGCATCAGAATCCCTTGTTCCTGCGATCTGTTTTTAAAACTCCCTCTAGATGATGAATCCAGCTTGCATATATTGTATTCCCGTTAGGAAACGACTCATTGTTTCCAAGCAACGCCTGGTACTTTTGTTAGTATATATATATATTGATACGGTTCTCCGCCGCCCTTCTTCCCCTTACCAAGGGGGGATTAATCCCCTTGTTCTTTCTGGGCTTGGCAGAACCGAGACTTGAAACGCCCCTTCCAGGCAAACGCAAAGTAGGGTTTCGGGACCAAGTCTCGCTCGTACCTAAATCCCTGCGCCGCCACGGAAGCGAGGAAGCAAGCCTCGCACGAGCCACGTGTGGTTTGGGTACGCCGAGCGGATTGAGTACCAGGTGGTCCATGTAGTTTAGGTAGTGGAACCCGATTCGAGCGGTTCTATTCGTACCACGCTTAGCCAATGAGGAAATCACAGGAACGATCGAATGGAAAAAAGGAAGAACACAGGTTTAATTATGCCCACACGTATGTACAATGATCGGGACGCAGAGACACAGAGCAGCACTTAGTCATTCTTATCTTATCTCCCCGGACTCGGGCCCGTCACACTCACACAGGAAATTGCAGATGGATTGATGTCCCAGCCAGACGCGTCGACGTGGTCGTCCAGGAACGGCCCCGTCCGGCTCTCCACGGTCCCAGCACGTCCCGCAAAGATGACAGCAGGCGGTGGAAGGAACCTCGTAGCGCGTCTCTCGAACAAAAGCAGCCGATGAGGTATAAGGGAAAGTGCGCGTCTCTCAGCGTGGCTGGCGGTTACACAACCGTTATCACTAGCGCGACTTAATGCACTGTATGCGGATCGGCCTCCAACTCAACCGAGCGTCACTTATAATAGCGCGTAATCCGGTTCATGCATGTCTTTCTTCACCCGCGTATCTCTCAAAGTTCCTGGACGCTCTCAACTCCTGCTCGTCAACGATTCCTCCGGGTTGGTCAGTGCGCGCGAGTTCTCCCTGGGCAGCAGTCCTCTCGGGGGCTTTGTGCAACGCTTATATAGATACGTCCCCGAACCTGCTCGAACCCTCTCGAACCTTCTTACCACGCCCTGTGACGCAGTGCTGCCGCCACCAAATCTGAGCCCTGATTGGCGGCTCGTGCTTACCGTCAGCGCCTCTGCCGCCCCTCATTCAGCTCCGCCCCGACCCTCCTAGGCCTGCCTCGTGTTAATTTGCCCAAAATGAACCAAAGTCAGTGCAAAGGGGAATATGAGGCTAGGGGGGGCTGGAAAGTCGGTAGAAGTAGGACCTATTCTCCTGACTCTACTCAACGCAGAACTAACATAGGAAAAGGACTAAGATCACCAATACAAAGAAATAACTATACTATCGCGAGGCTACATGTTGCTTGTGTGATTAACTATGAGTGGGAGATTTTAACCTTTATTATACTCACTGTACAAAACTCAAAACCGCAACAATATGTACAAATACAATTTTGTTTGTGGGGTAACATAGGCTATTTGGCCACGGTCTCATGTGGGGGTGTAGGGGGTCCAGGGGACCATAAATTATCTCTGTAAATGTACTGCATGGTGCCACCTGGATGTGGTGGCAGAAGATATTACAATTTCATTTTTCACCTGGGCAACGCTGAGATTAAAGCACTCTGCACGTAAATTTGTCCTCCTTTCCTTCCCTCCGCCCCAAAACAGAGGGGGCTGTTAAAGCCCCCCTAAATATATATGTATATATATTGTTGGAAACCGCTACGAAGGAATGGCAACCACCATACAGGTCCCTTAGAATAGTTATTTCATAGCAGAACATCATCTTAGTCCCTTCCCCTTATATGGGTTAGTATGTCGTTATGTGTTGGAGATTGGAAGAGAGGCCCTCCACTCATAAGGGGATAATTTGCAGGCAGTGCATGCAGGCTCAAAAGCACACCGGCCGAGTGCGTGCTCAAATTTAACTGTCGCGTTGGAGTCCGCGAGGTGAGGCAGCCTTATGTCCCATAGGGGCCAAAGTCCAGCACAATAAAAGTCCCTACGCCAAAGAGTATCATGGTAAAAGTCACTTCGAGAGGGCTTGTGGGGGCAGGGTGACAAACTCCACCAATTGGGAGCCCAAAAACCTCGAACAACACCCATCCTCGGTGGGGGCCTTACAAGAATGGCTTGGACACTTGATCTCTCTCTCTCTCTCTCTCTCTGCTCCCTCTCTGTGCACATGTGCATGACTCTGCCGGCTGCCGGACTCCCTATCTGCACGTGTGCACGACACTCTCTCTCTCAGGCCTCTGCACGTGTTCATGTCGTTACCTCGTGGCCTGCCGGCCCTTTATCCGAAGTTAGCACCCTTTACCCTTTTACCCTTTACCCGATATATATATATATATATATATATATATATATATATATATATATATATATATATATATATATATAATATATATATAGATAGATATATATATATATATATATATATATATATATATATATATATATATATATATATATATATATATATATATATATATATATATATATACACACACACACACACACTCGTATCTACATTCCCTTCACTCTCCCCTCTCCCCTCCCCTTCCCCTACCCCTTTCCTCCCATCCTACCCTCACCCTTCCTCTCTCCCTTCCTTCCCAAGGAATAGCATAAACATTGTTGAAATAATCCATGATGAGGCCAAAGAATAAGATCTGTTGCTTTCACATTGCAGGCAGGTTGGTGGTCTCTATTTTCACACCGCATCTTTTCTGATATTATTCCCTCTGCTCTCTCAGTCATCTGACCTTCAACAGCATAAGCCCCTCTTGGTTAAACCTGCGAATTCCAGCATGACGGCATACCTCAACTCCTTTATTTCTTGTTTTTCTGGTCTCGGAAACCGCCTTCCAAAGGCCATTCCTTCCCACACCAGGGCTTCAAGCAGGAAGTGCACTGCCACCTCATGTCATCCCCCATCCACCCTTTAACCCTGATCTATATTACCCTCATTTTTCATTCCTAACCCAGCCCTCAGCGTTTCCTCACCTCCTTTCGTTTCTTTTCCTATTTGTTTATTCCCTTGCTTATCGTGCCCAATATTCGCACCGCTACCCGCTGCCAGTTCAACCTTCCTCTTCCATGAGCCTCACTCTTGCAGAGAGAAAAGCCTGTTCATTTTCCAGAATCAATGCCCGGATTAATAAATCCCTTCCCAAGAATATGCGGAAATGCAATGCCAGCCTGGAAAGCAAGGGAACAAGAGCCTAGCTCCTATAAATTAACAAGGTTTACAGTTTACAACACGTGTTGGCTCATAAAAGAGCTGTTGATATTCTGTTTAATTAAAAAAAAATTCCAAAGGAAAATAAAATGAAGGAAAGTAGGCCTCAACGTTTGGGGCAGCATGCTCTGCCCATTGACAACAGGAAGTGATGGAGTCTTGTCATGCTTTTTGTTTTTCCCTCGTCTGTTGAAGCTCATTGGCTTTCAATTTAATCCATAAACAGGTGAGAAGAGATGAAGAATGGCAGGATAGCACGTCCCGCACGTCCAATACACCATCTTGGGCCTACTGCCCGAAACGTTGAGGCCTACTTTCCTCCTTTTGCTTTTGCTTTTACTTTGTTGTTATTCCAACATGGAAACTTTTCAACGGCATTTAAGCCTAGTTACATATTTTCTCTACAAACCAATCCAGAATAGACAACTCAAAGGTCTACTTCCTGTTTGCTATCTTTTACAGTTTTCAATTTCATGCTGGGACTTACAGGATGGCCTAGGCCCTAGAGGTCTGGGTTAGAATCCTGACTCAGCTACAAACTGTGAGTTATCAATGTGGGTGCTGTCCCTCGGATGGATGTTAAGCGGGCGTCCCATCTGCCAGGATTCATTGGCGGACGTTGAAGATCCCAAAGTGTCCTTCGCGAGGATTAGGAAAGTTCTTTCCGGCACCCTGAACAAATTACAAATTCCCGCCATAACCCACCCTAATCAGCCGCACAGCCACGCCCCCAGACAATGATGCCACCACCCTCCAGCCCGGTGCTGCACACAAAGGAAGAAGAAGAAGAGGGCCTCCTGCTTTTTGTCTGTCTTTCAGAACATAATTAGTGTTTCTATCAAGGATGGATTTTTTTTGTCATGTTTTTAATTTTATCCTCGTCTGCTGAAGCTCATTGGCTTTCAATTTAGTCCATGAACAGGTGAGAAGAGATGACGAATGGCAGGATAGCAAGTGGGCCCAGTCCCGTAAATCCAATATACCATCTCTTGGGTCTGCTGTTTGCATCGTTCAAAGTGATCCATGAACACTGGATGATGTGAAAAGTTTCTGTGCTTTCATCCCCGTGAGTAGAAATAAAATGTCTCATCTCTTGTAGTCTTATCTCGATGCTACGGCTGGGCACTCTCGGAAACGAGAAACCACGTGCGTAGCTCGAACACGGCACCAGACACATGTGTAACGGGATGACAGATGATGTATTCTACATATTTGAATTCACATCAATGTGAAGCATTTCTTCGGAAAGAAACAGCCTTTCTAGACAGTCCACTGTGCAGTCCCAAATGACCCGGAGTGGATCGCTATCCTCCACCATTCCGGACCCCCACCCCGACCCTCCGCTATTGTGGACCCATCACCCCCACCATCCGCCATTGTTAAACCTGGCATGTGGCTGATCCATCAGACCGAAGGGTACCAATTAATCTGCCTTCTCTTCTGGAATTAATACAACATGAACATCATTGTGAACAAGTCGGAACATCATCGCACAATCATTCGTTTGGGTTTCAATTATCAATTAATTAAAGATGACGAATAGTAGACAATGGAATTGCATGCAATTGTGGTTTTTAATTATACCTGGTGGAGGAGGTTCAGGTGTCTCCGTCGCTCCTCCAGGATGCTTGATCTTCGAAGCTATGCCAAGGTGCAAGTCAATAATGAAGGAATTTGAAATATGCCACAGCGCACACACACACACAAACACACACACACACACACACACACACACACACACAGGATAGCAAGTGACACACCTCTGAAGGTGACAATGAACCTGGAAGGATTTCTAATGGTCCAAGGCTTATCCACGTTCCCAGGTAATGGCTGGCAGAATGGTAGGTGTGCATAATGCGTCTGATGGTCGTTACCCAACAACCTAATGCCATTTTACAATGAATCGCCGACATTAAACACTTGGTGTGATAACAGTGCCAAGCGATGTGAACGAAGGTTTGGGAAGAGAGGATCGCGCATGCAACTGGAAACCCTGAGACCTAGCTTAGGAATCCTTTCCTAAGTCTCCACCATATGGATGATCTTCAGGAATCCTTGAGGATTTCCACCGTATATGGATGATCTTCTTCAGGAATCATTGAGGATCCTCATTGAGGAGATCCTGTTTGAGGAATGCTTGAGGAATTCCACCATATGGATGATTATCAGGAATCATTGAGGATTTCCATTGTATGGATGATATTTCGGAATCCTTCAGGATTTCCACCATATGAATGATCATCAGGAATCCTTGAGGATTTCCACCGTATGGATGATCTTCAGGAATAATTATGGATTTCCCCCATATGGATGATCTTCAGGAATACTTGAGGATTTCTACCATATGAATGAGCTTCAGGAATCTTTGAGGATTTCTACCACATGGATGATCTTCAGGAATCCTTGAGGATTTCCACCATATGAATGATCATCAGGAATCTTTGGGGATTTCTACCACATGGATGATCTTCAGGAATCCTTTAGGATTTCCACCATATGAATGATCTTCAGGAATCCTTGAAAATTTCCCCCACATGGATGATCTTCAGGAATCCTTGAGGATTTCCCCCATATGGATGATCTTCAGGAATCCTTGAGGATTTCCACCGTATGAATTTTCATCAGGAATTTTTGAGGATTTCCCCCATATGGATGATCTTCAGGAATCCTTGAGGATTTCCACAATATGAATGATCATCAGGAATCCTTGAGGATTTCCCCCATATGGATGATCTTCAGGAATCCTTGAGGATTTCCCGCATATGGATGATCTTCAGGAATCCTTGAGGATTTCCACCGTATTGATGATCTTCAGGAATCCTTGAGGATTTCCACCATATCATCCTCAAATAGATATTTTCATGAAATGTCCTTTTTATTATTTTTCCTTATATTATTGTTACCCTCGCCTCGACTGGACAGGAACTCTCCTGAGCCACATCCACCCATTGCAAAGTCCTTGGAACAACTTGTGAAAAAATACAAATTTAGAGATGTATGGCGATTACAAAATCCAAACACCCGTCAATATACATGGGTGTGCTGTGCAAAACACCAGTTAACCATGGGTCGACTGGACAGATTGTACGTGAACCAAGGAATGGTGAATCTGGTTAAGAGAACATGTATAACTCCATCTGGCTTTTCTGATCACCATATGATTGCAATGGAATGTATGTTACCCTATCATTGCTGTAAGAGTGCACACTGGACTTTCAATGTGAAATTATTACAACATGAACATTTTAAAAATGCCTTCAGACTGGTATGGGAAGGATTAGAAAAGAAAAAGTGATCCTATGGCAATATGCGACAGTGGTGGGACTGTACCAAGTCACAAATTCGGATTTTCTGCCAACAATATTGCTCGTATGGCAACAGTAATACATCTGGGTTGATAAGTGCTCTAAAGGCAGATGTACTTAAATATGAACAAGAAGCTGGAACATCTTGGAGAAGTGACCAATATCAGCAGCTGATAGAAAAAAAGACCCTGCTGGCCGAACTGGTCAAAGAGCGTGCGGCGGGAGCAATGATTCACCTGCGGATGAGCATAATACACCTCGAGACTCCAAACAAAGATTTCTTCAAAATGCAGAAGGCTGCCAACACTTCTCGGCAGATTCCGAGTCTACGCTCTTCCGAGGGTGTTCTGACTCGCCAGAGTGACATTAAACACTCACTGCCAGAGTTTTACTCAAACTTGTTTACTCCAAGAACGGTGGATAAAACGACGGCAAATGAGATGATTGAACTTCTCCCATCTCTTTCTGAAGAGCAGCAACTCCAACTGGAATGTGACATTTCTCTGGAGGAGCTCACAACAGCAGTGAAACAACTCGAAGACGGCAAGGCCCCCGGAATTGACGGACTTCCTGCTGAATTTTACAAAGTGTTTTGGAATGTTCTGGACCCTGCTGTAATTGAGACTTTTCACGAGAGCCTAAATCAGGGGGAATTGCCCCTGAGCTGCAGAAGAGCTGTCTTATGTCTTCTTCCCAAGAAAGGGGATTTGCAGCAGATTACAGACTGGCGGCCTGTGTCATTGTTAAATACTGACGATAAGATTGTGTCAAAAATGCTTGCAATGCGTCTTAAAAAGGTCATCTCGTTCTTAGTTGGGAATGACCAAACGTATTGCATACCTGAACGATCCATGTATGACAGTATTTTCTTGGTTCGAGACTTGATTACTATCGGTCAAACTGCGTCGCACGCTTTTGCGTTATTGCTCCTTGATCAGGAGAAAGCTTTTGACAGTGTGGATCACTCATTTCTGTTTGCAGTTCTTACTAAAGCAGGATTTGGAGAAAAATTCATTTCTTGCATAAAACTTTTATACAACAATGTATCATGCCTGCTAAAAGTAAATAATAGTCTGTGTCGTCCTTTCCCCTTTCAGCGTGGTATTCGTCAGGGCTGTCCACTGTCAGGCATGTTGTACACACTGTCCAATGAACCCTTACTGGCTCTCCTTCGTACCACCTTATCTGGTTTGTTCTTGTCAAACAATTCCAAAATTGTTACGTTAGCATATGCAGACGACCTGTGTGTTGTGGTTAAAAACCAGGAAGATGTTTTTGAGCTATCCCGGTGTTTTGCCAAATTTGAACTTGCTTCATCAGCAAGAGTAAATTGGAACAAGAACGTAGCTCTTTCTCTGTACCCAGATACCCGATGCGTCACAGGCATCACATACGGTTCCCCCAACTCTTCCAGGAGGAATGGTATGGAAAACGGATGGGTTTAAATACTTAGGCATCCCTTTGGGAACTACAAGCTATATGAAGAAAAACTGGGATGGTTTCCGAGATAACATTGAGCAGAAACTATCAAAGTGGAAAGGGATGCTCCACATCTTGTCACTTAAGGCACGGGTAACGATAATAAACAACCTGGTGCTTCCAATCGTATGGCATAAGATCATAGCACTCCAGCCTCCTCAAGCTCTGATAACCAACATTCAGAGGGGTCCAGTTGACTTCTTCTGGGGAGGCCACCACTGGCCTAAGCCAGATGTGTTGTGCAGACCACGTAATTGAGGTGGTCAAAACCTGGTGCACATCCCTAGTCGAATAATGGCTTTTCGGCTAATGACAATAAAACGTCTGCTGTATAGCGAGGTTGTGCCCTGGCGTCCTCTCAAGGATACCTTGCTCAGGCAAGTAGGGGGAATGGACTATGACCGGGAACTTTTCCTTATGGACTTGAAGCAGGTCGACAGAGCTCGGCTCCCTGCATTTCATTGGTCTCTCCTGAATGCCTGGCAAGCTCTAGGAGTGCAGCGATTGGAGATCTCTTACGATCCCAGGAAGTTTGTGCATGAGCCATTGTTCCAAAACTCACTATTCGCTGAAGTATCTACCAGCCGAGCTTTTATGGAACATTATACGAACAATGGGATTAATAAAGTGCACGATCTTATGGAGCTATCCTTGAAGCGATGGTTGTCTGCCAGCGCTGTTTCTGGAAAAATTGGCTTGCGTTCAATTAGAATAGTGAGCAGGGTCATAAAGATTGTATCCCAGACTTTTTTAGATTTAAACATTGGGTGGAATGGGGTAAATGAAGAAGTAGATTTTCGTTTAACCTTCCCTGAACTCTCAGTCACTGCCCAGGAACAACATATTGTGTTTTCCTCTAACAGCGTAGAATCCGGTGTGTTCCACATCATGGGAAAAAGGGCAATGTATAGAATTTGTCTAGAGGTGTGCTTACCGGGCTGTGCAGCACCCTTAAGAAACAAGTGGAAAGACTTTTTACCTGCAGGAGCTTTTCTTACTCCAAATTGGAATGAAATGTACAGGTGTCCTGCTGTCGGACGTACAGGAGACCTAAATTGGAGACTGGTCCATCACGCCCTGGTCACACAGGTGTTAGTCCAGAAGTTTAACTCTGCTGTGTGTAATTTATGTCCTTGTTGTGGTCGTGTAGAGTATTTGTATCATGCATTTATTGAGTGCAATCTCTGTTTCTGTGTCTGAGCCGAATCTTTTGTGAATTCAAAATGGTTTTTTCTGTTATAATCTTTGTTTACGGACTTGCATGTAATACTAGGGACAACTCTGTGATTTTTCTTTTGAATTTTTTGCTTGGAATTGCTAAGCTTGCAATTTATAAAACCAGAAAAGCCAGATTAGGTAGTGGAAAAAATGAAAATGCACTTTTTTGTTTCATCAGGATGGTGTCAGCACGTATAAAGCTCGAACATGCTTATCATGTAAACATGGGAAACCTTCTTGTGTTTGAAGAGTTATGGGGCATGGGGGGTGTTTTGTGCAAATGCATTGGAAATGAGGTTGTGATTTCTATGTAAAGTGGAGTTGGAATACTTTTGGTTTTATACTTTTATAATACTCCGCACATCCACCGAACCATTCGCATTTCCACCCTTTCCAGCCTTCGTTGCTGCTCTACGTTCATTACCCATGTCTCGCTCCCATAAATCATAACACTTCTTACACATGCAGCGTACACCTTTCCCTTCAGCTTCAACTTCCCTTCTCGTCAGCACGCCACTCAGTTCCCAAAACTTGTTCCATGCACATCTCACTCGAGCAACCGAGCAACCGAGTCTGATCCACCTTCTCCATTCTGCATGTCTCCTCGGTAGCAAAATGTTTTTTTGGAAAGGAATGTGGCTCAGTAGTTGATAAATACAAAAAGTTCACACATCTTCTTTCAAAGATTAGCCATACTCAGCTATTCTGGTCCTAGGAACAGTATGTACACAGCAGGTGATAAATCAAGGTACAAACACCTTCATCAATAAAGATGAGGCCAACAGTGGGATTATCTCAAGAGCAGGAGATTGGTGAAGCCGGTTCATGATAGTTATCAGGTGGACGGTGGGCTGAGGCATGAGGCCGGCCCATTACAGGGATGCTCAAGGAACTTGGATGCAGGTGGACACCTTACGGCCCAACAAGATCTAACAGTAGTGGGGATGAGAACTATGGGGAAAGCACAGTCGTCATGAAGATGTTTTATACACATACTGTATATAATATGACAAAAAAATTATTATTATTATTATTAAAAATTCTAAAAATGTTTTAATTTTTTGTTGGTGGTGTGGGTTGGGGGAGGGAGCGGACACAGATGAAAGGTGAGGAATGGGCGAACACGGACAGTACATTTACCTCTTGAAGATACTCTCTCGCAGACGTCACAATAATGACACAGACATTCAATAACATTACGTAATATTGCATTATGTAATCCATATTTTCATTATCCTTAGTGGTGGCCATTGGAGAGCAATTCGTGATCCTTGGGTTTCAACGTTACAAGGGCCTTGCGCAGCACACTTCGAGAGTGGTGAATCAATGTGACAATTGACAACCTTTTCACACGTTCCTTTGGTGGGTGAGTGGCTTCATGGTGGTGTAGATAAAGCTTTGTGACATTGCACTTGCCGGTGTGAGTTTGACTCCCATAGCAACTCAGGGTGGAAATCATTAATGCGGAGCACAATGCACCGCGGTGACCGCAAGAGGCAAGACTAGAAAAACAGATATTATCAGATAGTACAGTTAAATCAAAGGAGGAGTTGATGTCATGCTAAAAAAGAATTCGAACCTACTCCTGCAATCAGTAGACAGGAAGATAGCAGCCAGTTATAATGTGGACAATGGCATGGCGTCATGTTGCATTGATTACAAACCTTCGTCGGATGCACGTAGGTGACCACTCTTGAGTGTCACAGAAAGGTTGTGGATGAAATGGTAATATGACAAATGAAATTGAGGTAGGAAAACCCCAAACCCCATTACGCCAAACCGCATGATGGTGTTGGTTGTAAGAATGATGTTCCCCCTACAGGTAAAATATTGAAGAGAAAGCGATGCTCGATTTGCCCAGACAGAAAGTCCAGGGTGGACCGGCCTGAAATCCTCCGTATCAATTATTGTGAAAGTGATATTTGAAAGGAAGGTCACGTTGTGGTGTTCAATGGACTGACTCTCCCACCTATGGTAAGGTGGTGTGCTGTTTATTACATCCGCCACCAAAGGTGGATGGAGGTTATGCTTTTAACCCCTGTCTGTCTGTCCGTTTGTGAACAAAATATCTCAAAGAGTTGTGGACGGATTCGGACGAAATTTGGAAGAGATGTAGCGAATGTGACAAGGACGAAATGATTCGATTTTGGTGACGATCCAGATTCGGATCCGGCTACTAGAATATTTTGTGATTCTTCACCATTGGGAGATCGGGCCAAAAACGATACATAGCATGATATCTCAAAAAGTTGTGGACGGATTTGGACGAAACTTGGTGGACAGGTTGTGTGTGTGACGAGGAAGAAGGGATTCAATTTTGGTGTAGATCTGAATATGGATTCGGATATGAGAATTATTTAATTCTTTAAGTGATTATTCACCATTGGGAGATAGGGCCAAAAACGATACATAGCAGGATATCTCCAAAAGTTGAAGACAGATTTGGACGAAACTTGGTGGACAGGTTAGGTGTCTGAAAAGGACAAAGAGATTCAATTTTGGTGAAGATCTGAATATGGATTCGGATATGAGAATTATTTAATTCTTTAAGTGATTATTCACCATTGCGAGCTGGGTCAAAAACGATACATAGCAGGATATCTCAAAAAGATATGGACGGATTTGGACGAAACTTGGTGGACAGGTTGGGTGTCTGACAAGGAAGAATCGATTCAATTTTGGTGAAGATCCGGATCCGGCTAGTACAATATTTTAAGTGATTCTTCACCATTGAGTGGTATGGGCCAACTTCGACTACGACTACGCTGATGACATCGCTGTCGCTGCTGATTCACTACAATATGCACAGGACATCCTATCAAGAATCGAAGATACACCCAGCAAAGTCGGTCTTCTTATCAACGCCTCAAAAACAAAGTACATGCACATACATCGTTGACCGAATGAACAACGAACTCTCAGGTCACCAAATGGTGAAGTGCTCGAGATAGTTCAAGACTTCAAATACCTTGGCTCAATCTGATACTTCAAATATCAATCTTACTGTATGGGTGTGAGTACGTAAAATCGATGGCAACTACACCAAGCTCCTCCGTAAAACACTCAACATCCGTTGGCAAGACCACGTCACAAACATTGAACTATTTGGTAATTTGCCAAAAAATCCTGATGTTGTGAGGAAGAGGCGTTTGAGATTGGTGGCTCATGTCCTCCGGTACGAAGAAGAAGCAGAAAATAGCGTCCGACCTTGGAAACCATCAGAAAGGAGAGTTGGTCGGCCGAACCTGACGTTGATTAGTTTTGTCTGCAGCGACACTGGGCCGCATACGGACAAACTGAAATCCGCCGCAGCTGCCAGAGCTGTTTGGACAAATCTGGCAAAGTAACTTTGCTCTTTGTCGCTCTGGTTTCTTTTTTGATGTTTGTTTATGATTGTCTGATCAACATTATGTATAAACAAGTAGTAGAGTGATATGGCCATCCAGGTGGAGGTATGCTCTCCACTGAGTGCCGTTGTAGTTTTATACGAGCTCACATCTGACCTTGCTCCTCCTGCCCTCTCCGACATTTGCCCTCCACAAGCCTGTATTACGCAAGAAACCCGCACCTGCTCATCCACACAAAGTTCAGACTGGTTACCTGCCTACATTTGTTCTTCCCATTGTGGATTCGTCTCCCTGAGTCCTTTTTCTCATACTCTTCAAACGTTCAAATGTGTCGCCCATCACTCCGTGACTCCTTCACCCATGCACATCCATGATCTCTTCTACATATGCCAGCTCTTCTACATATGCCATGTCTTCTACATATGCCAGCTCTTCTACATATGCCATGTCTTCTACATATGCCATCTTTTCTACATATGCCATCTCTTCTACATATGCCATCTCTTCGACATATGCCATCTCTTCTACATATGCCATTTCTTCTACATATGCCATCTCTTCTACATATGCCAGCTCTTCTACATATGCCATCTCTTCTACATATGCCATCTCTTCTACACATGCCATCTCTTATACATATGCCATCTCTTCTACATATACCATCTCTTCTACATATGTACATATGCCATCTCTTCTACATATGTACATATGCCAGCTCTTTTACATATGCCATCTCTTCTACAAATGCCATCTCTTCTACATATGCCATCTCTTCTACATATGCCATCTCTTCTACAAATGCCATCTCTTCTACATATGCCAGCTCTTCTACATATGCCAGCTCTTCTACATATGGCATCTCTTCTACATATGCCATCTTTTCTACATGTGCCATCTCTTCTACATATGCCATCTCTCTACATATGCCATCTCTTCTACATATGCCATCTCTTCTACAAACAAAACCATCTCTTCTACATATGCCATCCCTTCGACATATGCCATCTCTTCTACATATGCCATCTCTTATACATATGCCATCTCTTCTACATATGCCATCTCTTCTACATATGCCATCCCTTCTACATATGCCATCCCTTCGACATATGCCATCTCTTCTACATTTGCCGTCTCTTCTACATATGCCATCTCTTCTACATATGCCATCTCTTCTACATATGCCATCTCTTCTACATATGCGATCTCTTCTACATATGCCATCTCTTCTACATATGCCATCTCTTCTACATATGCCATCTCTTCTACATATGCCATCCCTTCTACATATGCCATCTCTTCTGCATATGTCATCTCTTCTACATATGCCATCTCTTCTACATATGCCATCTCTTCTACATATGCCATCTCTTCTAAATATGCCATCTCTTCTGCATATGTCATCTCTTCTACATATGCCATCTCTTCTGCATATGTCATCTCTTCTACATATGCCATCTCTTCTACATATGCCATCTCTTCTACATATGCCATCTCTTCTAAATATGCCATCTCTTCTACATATGCCATCTCTTCGACATATGCCATCTCTTCTACATATGCCATCTCTTCTACATATGCCATCTCTTCTACATATGCCATCTCTTCTAAATATGCCATCTCTTCTGCATATGCCATCTCTTCTACATATGTCATCTCTTCTACATATGCCATCTCTTCTACATATGCCATCTCTTCTACATATGCGATCTCTTCTACATATGCCATCTCTTCTACATATGCCATCTCTTCTACATATGCCATCTCTTCTACATATGCCAGCTCTTCTACATATGCCATCTCTTCTACATATGCCATCTCTTCTACACATGCCATCTCTTATACATATGCCATCTCTTCTACATATACCATCTCTTCTACATATGTACATATGCCATCTCTTCTACATATGTACATATGCCATCTCTTCTACATAAGCCATCTCTTTTACATATGCCATCTCTTCTACAAATGCCATCTCTTCTACATATGCCATCTCTTCTACATATACCATCGCTTCTGCATATGCCATCTCTTCTCCATATGCCATCTCTTCTACAAATGCCATCTCTTCTACATATGCCATCTCTTCTACATATGCCATCTCTTCTACATATGCCAGCTCTTCTACATATGCCATCTCTTCTACATATGCCATCTCTTCTACACATGCCATCTCTTATACATATGCCATCTCTTCTACATATACCATCTCTTCTACATATGTACATATGCCATCTCTTCTACATATGTACATAGCCCATCTCTTCTACATAAGCCATCTCTTTTACATATGCCATCTCTTCTACAAATGCCATCTCTTCTACATATGCCATCTCTTCTGCATATGCCATCTCTTCTACATATGCCAGCTCTTCTACATGTGCCATCTCTTCTACATATGCCATCTCTTCTACATATGCCATCTCTTCTACATATGCCATCTCTTCGACATATGCCATCTCTTCTACATATGCCATCTCTTCTACATGTGCCATCTCTTCTACATATGCCATCTTTTCTACATATGCCATCTCTTCTACATATGCCATCTCTTCGACATATGCCATCTCTTCTACATATGCCATTTCTTCTACATATGCCATCTCTTCTACAAATGCCATCTTTTCTACATGTGCCATCTCTTCTACATATGCCATCTCTTCTACATATGCCATCTCTTCTACATATGCCATCTCTTCTACATATGCCATCTCTTCTACATATGCCATCTCTTCTACATATGCCATCTCTTCTACATATGCCATCTCTTCGACATATGCCATCCCTTCGACATATGCCATCTCTTCTACATATGCCATCTCTTCTACATATGCCATCTCTTCTACATATGCCATCTCTTCTACATATGCCATTCCTTCTACATATGCCATCCCTTCGACATATGCCATCTCTTCTACATTTGCCGTCTCTTCTACATATGCCATCTCTTCTACATATGCCATCTCTTCTACATATGCGATCTCTTCTACATATGCCATCTCTTCTACATATGCCATCTCTTCTACATATGCCATCTCTTCTACATATGCCATCCCTTCTACATATGCCATCTCTTCTACATATGCCATCTCTTCTACATATGCCATCTCTTCTAAATATGCCATCTCTTCTACATATGCCATCTCTTCGACATATGCCATCTCTTCTACATATGCCATCTCTTCTAAATATGCCATCTCTTCTACATATGCCATCTCTTCGACATATGCCATCTCTTCTACATTTGCCATCTCTTCTACATATGCCATCTCTTCTACATATGCCATCTCTTCTACATATGCCATCTCTTCTAAATATGCCATCTCTTCTACATATGCCATCTCTTCTACATATGTCATCTCTTCTACATATGCCATCTCTTCGACATATGCCATCTCTTCTACATATGCCATCTCTTCTACATATGCCATCTCTTCTACATATGCCATCTCTTCTACATATGCCATATCTTCTACATATGCCATCTCTTCTACATATGTGATCTCTTCTACATATGCCATCTCTTCGACATATGCCATCTCTTCTACATATGCCATCTCTTCTACATATGCCATCTCTTCTACATATGCCATCCCTTCTACATATGCCATCTCTTCTGCATATGTCATCTCTTCTACATATGCCATCTCTTCTACATATGCCATCTCTTCTACATATGCCATCTCTTCTAAATATGCCATCTCTTCTGCATATGTCATCTCTTCTACATATGCCATCTCTTCTGCATATGTCATCTCTTCTACATATGCTGTCTCTTCTACGTATGCCATCTCTTCTGCATATGCCATCTCTTCTAAATCTGCCATCTCTTCTACATATGCCATCTCTTCTACATATGCCAGCTCTTCTACATATGCCATCTCTTCTACATATGCCATCTCTTCGACATATGCCATCTCTTCTACATATGCCATCTCTTCGACATATGCCATCTCTTCTACATTTGCCATCTCTTCTACATATGCCATCTCTTCTACATGTACCATCTCTTCTACATATGCCATCTCTTCTACATATGCCATCCCTTCTACATTCCTTCCCATTTTTGTATCACTTCTCCTTTCCTCCGTGGATGTCCAAGACCTCCCTATACCCTTTGGTGGTGTGAGAATCCACTCCTCTTTGTAATTCAGCTCCTCTATCAGCCCAGACCCTTGTATTGGAAGGTCTCCATTGATCTCAGCTATGTGTCTAACTGTTAAAAGTGGACCAATTTGCCGTGACACAAGTCGGCATGGTCATTTAGTAAACCATCCAAAGAATCTATCATTTTGGCACCGGAAGGCCTCTGAGTCAACCCTGCGATTTGCTCGGGGTGAGGGGGAGTAAGGATGAGGCTGCAGGAGAAAGCAAACATCTGAATTCGTGCTGAGGAGCGAGAGGACCCTCTTGCCTCATTAGCAGCGCTGCGCTGAAATTCCGATGCCCAGTGTGCCTTCACCATGGAAAAGGATTTCAACAATTATTCTCGCAATGAAAAGGCCACGATCACTCATTTAGGTCACTAGGAGATCCGCTGGGATACGTGTGTGGTGTGTACTCAGCACCCTTAGGTAATACCCCAGCATACCTTAGCGCATAGACCTTCCACGTGGTGCACCGCCCTCTAGCGACAATAACAACCTAGTCCCCACCTTTTTGTACTCACACCACAAAGGTTCAGTTGTTAGAGCACTTGTCTCATTGTGTTGTCCTCTAAAAAGTATATTTTTTTATGCCTTAACCGTCAGCTTTGTCTGAAGTTTGTACTGAGGGGTTTTAATTTTAAAAATTAAAACCCTAAAGTAAATCACCTTCCAAGATTGCCTCCTTTATTTAGATCACACGAGGAGCACCAAATTTTACATTGAGGTAGTAACAGCTGAAATACAGTAGGTATGGTACTTTTTTGGTCCATGTAGTAAATTGTTGTTGTTATGATTATTATGCCAGGACTGACCTAAGGTGCTATGTATTTGTACAACCTTCACTTGTTTTACCTTTCACCTTGTGCTGGTTATCGGTCCATCACATGGGAATCTGCTGGGCACCTTTACACGAAGTCTGGTGTGACCATTTTCCCAGCCCAGGAACCTCCGCGCTCCTTCGCTTGTACTTTAGACTCCAAAAGCTCCCCGGTGGAAATTAGCAATGCCGGACAAGCAGGGGCTCGGGGCCAATGGGCGCCCAGTATGGGGATAGCGTATGGGAGGAAAGGGGCTGTGGGATTAGATAGGGAGAGAGAAAGTGATGTCGAGGCAGACGGAGGGAGTCGTGGGTGGTTTGGGGGGGGGGGCACCTGGTGGGCAGGGTCCGGTATTAATTATATTTGCGCCTTAACACGCACACGCTGCCATCTTAGAGGCTTTGCGGGCGTTAGCAGTGAAAACTGATTTCCTCGCTCTCTGCTTTGTCCCTTTCACTGTTTGTGTTTTCCCAAAAATCCCTCTTTTGTATATTTCCAGTCTTCCCTCGAGCCACCTCCGTTCCAGGCTCCGAGCCTCTGGTGGAGACGGCGCTACCCTCGCCTAAGCGCGTGTGCGCGGCGCCCTCGGACTGCTAATGAGGAGCCCGGCTCGGAGCCCGGGTCTCGCTACTGTTCCATAGACGCGTCGGGCTCCATCCACACGTCTCGCCTCCCAACGAGACGCGGCCCGAGCCGTACCCTGCGATTTGGGGTAAGTTACCGTTAACGCTTCGGTGTTCCCCCGACGCGCCAACTTGGACGCGTCACTCCCCGCGGCGCTTCCTCGGTGCTCGGGGATCTTCGAGTCGCCTTTTCCGGGATTCCTCGGGTACTCGCGGTGTTCACCGGAATTTGATGTGACCGCATCGGACGCGCGACCCTTTTGGGGCGGAACCCTCCCTGGGTCGACCCTAGGACGTTGGCATTTTGGCGCCAGGAAATTGGGCGCGATCCGCGAGTCGCTGCGAATTGTTTGAATGTTTGATCGGGGAAGGGATAGTGGATTCTTTCTTGCGTTCTTATTATTATTTTTATACAGAGTCGAGGCTCATGGAAGAGCTACTGTACACTTCGAGACATAATAGGACAAGAGAAGTAGTAGAAAGAGGGGGATACCTCAGACGCAGCACTGTAGCGAATTCGGTACCACCTGCACCGTGTGACCGGCGTATCTCGTGCGCAACATACCTGATGCCAGGTAGACGTTCGAAGCCGCGATGTGCGAGGGTGGTTGATAATATACTTACTGTGAGGAATCTTGGTGGTTGCTACTGTACTTTACCTGTCGGCAAAAGCTCTACCTGTCGGCGAAGCGATCCACACGCCTCGCACAACCAATCATTATGTTATGAATGTTACATTGAGGCTGTAGCAATGTATACCTGCTCTCGTGGTTATAAGAGGTGTTTTGTACCGGGCAAGTCTTGGTGAGCAGTCTCATTTTAACTCTTAGATGCAGGCTTCAAAAATCCTACATAAACGCAGCCATTGGGCCTCGGAGGCCCAACGGATGTATTCGTGTAATGTTTTATTAATTTATTTATTTTTATAGATTTTTTTTCTTTCATGTCCTTTTTCAATCCAAGTCGATGCTCATGGATGTGTATTTGCTCAGAAAATGTGAATCATTAATCCTATTAGTTGGAAGAATCCCATACAAGTAATGAATCTTTTTTTTGCAAAAAAAAATTTTTGTTCTTGGTTTTTCAACTTTTTTTTCTCTGAAAAGTTGAGGCTCATGGAAGAGTATTTGCTCAAAAAATATGATTCACTGATCCTTTTATTTAGAATGTATATGTCCAAAACTGTCAAAAATCCTACCGCGATGCAGCCATTGGGCCTCGGAGGCCCCACAAATGTATTCGTTTAAAGTTTTTAAATTTTCATATTTTTGTCACCGAATTATTTGTAACCAAGTTATATGAGCATATAATGAGGCTCATATCAAGAAAATAATGATTATAACATCGTAGTACAACAACATTTATGCAGGGCCTCGAAGGCCCCAGGCCTGCATTCGTGTCGGATTTTCGGGTTATAAGTGAAGAATGAAGATTTTCCCACGAGCCTGAATGAATTTTTTTTTATGTCACTGAATTTTGTGTAACAACATGAAAGTCGGTGAAAATGAGGCTCATTCCCCCAAAAACATTGTACAGCATAGTTTTTGTAACAAAAAAAAACCTTGTGGGCCTCCGAGGCCCAATCACTGCATCCAAGACTTACGTTAACCAATCAGGTTTGATAAATTGTATAATTTGATGTACTTAACACTACTAACTACTACTACTACTATCACGAGTACTTCTGCAGCTGCTACTACTACTACTACTATCACTAGTACTGCTGCAGCTGCTACTACTACTACTACCATCACAAGTACTGCTGCAGCTGCTACTACTACTATCACTAGTACTACGACTAACTACTACTACTATCACTAGTACTGCTGCAGCTACTAACTACTACAACTATCACTAGAACTGCTGCAGCTGCTAACTACTACAACTATCACTAGTGCTACTACTAACTACTACTACTATCACTAGTACTGCTGCAGCTGCTAACTACTACAACTATCACTAGAACTGCTGCAGCTGCTAACTACTACAACTATCACTAGTGCTACTGCTAACTACTACTACTATCACTAGTACTGCTGCAGCTGCTAACTACTACAACTATCACTAGTACTGCTGCAGCTACTAACTACTACTACTATCACTAGTACTGCTGCTAACTACTACTACTATCACTAGTACTGCTGCACCTGCTACGACTACTATCACTAGTACTGCTGCAGCTACTACTACTAGTATCACCAGTACTGCTGCAGCTACTACTACTGCTATCACTAGGACTGCTGCAGCTACTACTACTACTATCACTAGTACTGCTGCAGCTACTACTACTACTATCACCAGTACTGCTGCAGCTACTACTACTACTATCACTAGTACTGCTGCAGCTACTACTACTACTATCACTAGTACTGCTGCAGCTACTACTACTACTATTACTAGTACTGCTGCAGCTACTACTACTACTATCACTAGTACTGCTGCAGCTACTACTACTACTATCACTAGTACTGCTGCAGCTACTACTACTACTATCACTAGTACTGCTGCAGCTACTACTACTACTATCACTAGTACTGCTGCAGCTACTACTACTATTATCACTAGTACTGCTGCAGCTACTACTACTACTATCACCAGTACTGCTGCAGCTACTACTACTACTACTACTATCACTAGTACTGCTGCAGCTACTACTACTACTATCACTAGTACTGATGCAGCTACTACTACTACTACGATCACTAGTACTGCTGCAGCTACTACTACTATCACGAGTACTGCAACTAACTACTACGACTATCACTAGTACTGCTGCAGCTACTACTACTACTACTATCAATAGTACTGCTGCAGCTACTACTACTACTACTATCACTAGTACTGCTGCAGATACTACTACTATCACGAGTACTGCAACTAACTACTACGACTATCACTAGTACTGCTGCAGCTACTACTACTATCACTAGTACTGCTGCAGGTGATACTACTCCTGCTTTAAAGGCACATGCAGTTGTTCATGCAGTGTGAGGTGATTAGACAAGAGGGAACTTTATCCCTGAAGGTGATTTCGAACAGGAAGGTACAGGGTCCCGGCTGTAGCTCACCTACTTTTGAACAAGGACCGGTTTGGTCGCCTGGATCCTACCTACCTACGTGCTACGTGCCTTGTGCTGCGACGCCCGGTCTGGTTTATAGTCCAATTGGGGATTGAACCCAGACTGTATTGACAGCTAAAATGTACGTACCTGTGCACCATCCTGTTGGAGTACTTAACGTCCAAAGTACGAGTCACATGACCTCATATCAGCCCAATTGTGAGTCGGGTTTTTAGCGTCTCTTTCCGTCTCACCAATTGCTAAGGTGTATATTTGCCCCCATTCCACTCCATTTCACCTACCTCCACCTGTGAAGTCGCTGCCCCTGCCTCATCACCGGTGTAGTCTCATGACCTGACCAGGTGTCCTGCATTGTGTTATCCTGGTCAATGTCAGAAGCTTCTCTTTCACGTTAGCTCTTTAGCTCTTTCACGAGCCTCGATTCAGTATACAAAAAAAAACAAAAAACAAAAAACCTTCAATGCTGCATCGAGCCATCCCAGATTGCGAACCAATCACATTAAAAGGCCTTCATGCTCAGGTACCGTAACACACCTTTGACAAAACGGTATTTTTCTAGGTAGGCCGAGGAGGGATTTCATTAACAAAGGATTTGTCCCCTCTCATGGAGCCTGTTCGTATTTGTTTATATTGACTACCGGACTACCTGTACTCCCATATGAGAGTTGGTCCTCACATTCTCCTTCATCATCACATTCCTTTTCTTTACCTGATCCAAGCCCCAATGTTCCTTAAACCATTCACAGCGATGACGATATTCCCACAATGCAGATTTAGGCCTACCTACCCCAACAATGGGTTGTAGGCCTAATGTGTGCCTGATAGACCCTACTTGCTGATCAGGTATACCTACCTCCATGGTACGTCAGGATTTCCAAATGGATGTTGCCCTGGGAGAGCCGGAAACCCGGACATCCGGTGTATTTCTCTCCTTTGATGAAGTCCAAATGGGAAAACAATGGCGGGTTTATCGTAGTGGCTCATTGTCCCATCACGTGACCGTGACATTGGCCCATCACGTGACCGAACCACCACGTGACATTGGCCCATCACGTGACCGAACCACCATGTGACATTGGCCCATCACGTGACCGAACCATCACGTGACATTGGCCCATCACGTGACCGAACCATCGCAAATGCACCCAAATGCTAATCTTCTGACTGCGATGCCACGGCTGCTAAACAGGTAGTAAAGGGTCACCTTCACTCCTCACCTAGGAAGCAGTAAGGGGTCATTTTCCCTCCTCACCTTGCAGGTAGTAAGGGGTCATCTTCACTCCTCACCTAGCAGGTATTAAGGGGTCATCTTCATTCCTCACCGAGCAGGTATTAAGGGGTCATCTTCACTCCTCACCTAGCAGGTAGTAAGGGGTCATCTTCATTCCTCACCGAGCAGGTATTAAGGGGTCATCTTCACTCCTCACCTAGAAAGCGGTAAGTGGTCATCTTCACTCCTCACCTAGCATGTAGTAAGGGGTCATCTTCACTCCTCACCTAGCATGTAGTAAGGGGTCATCTTCACTCCTCACCTAGCATGTAGTAAGGGGTCATCTTCACTCCTCACCTAGCATGTAGTAAGGGGTCACCTTCCCTCCTCACCTTGAAGGTAGTAAGGGGTCATCTTCATTCCTCACTGAGCAGGTAGTAAGGGGTCACCTTCCCTCCTCACCTTGCAGGTAGTAAGGGGGTCATCTTCATTCCTCACCTAGCAGGTAGTAAGGGGTCATTTTCACTCCTCACCTAGAAAGTGGTAAATGGTCACCTTCACTCCTCACCTAGCATGTAGTAAGGGGTCATCTTCTCTCCTCACCTTGCAGGTAGTAAGGGGTCATCTTCACTCCTCACCTAGCAGGTAGTAAGGAGTCATCTTCCCTCCTCACCTTGCAGGTAGTAAGTGGTCACTTTCCCACCAAGACGTCAGGTACAATCCTATGTGGTTTCACTCATGCAGACGCAGCTGGAGGTCACGTGCATTGATCCTGGAGGAAAATGGCCTCGCTCGGAATGCGAGCACCTGTAAGTTCAGTTTTAACTGATTCACTGCCAAGCTTAATAATGGTGACTCTGTGGAGACATGTCGAATAGCAGCTAAAAGCTCGGCTAATTGCATGAATTATTCATGTGCCAATGATTAAGTAAGGCAATAACACTGCCCTGATTAACTAGTTTACACTGGAGGCAGATTATATTATCTGTTCGAGTTTTTAGCTCATTCAGTGTTCTGTTCAATTGTGGCGTCGGGTTTTCACAAAATCCAAATAACATTTCCTGCCATCAGTAAATAAACAAAACAGAAAAACAGCAAAACGGCGAAACAGCGACTGCATGTCAGGAATCTCAGCAAACACTCATTGACAAATCGCGAAAATCCACCAAAGACACATCGACAAACCGTGAAACTCCACCAAAGATACATCGACAAACCGTGAAACTCCACCAAAGATACATCGACAAACTGTGAAACTCCAAAGACACATCACAAACCGAGAAACTCCGCCAAAGACACTTTGAGAAATCGCGAAAATCCACCAAAGATACATCGACAAATCGCGAAACTCCACCAAAGATACATCGACAAATCGCGAAATTCCACCAAAGACACATCGGCAAACTACACCAAAGACACATCGACAAACTACACCAAAGACACATCGACAAACTACACCAAAGACACATCGACAAACCATGAAACTCCACCAAAGACACATCGACAAATCGCGAAAATCCACCAAAGACACATCGACGAACTGTGAAACTCCAAAGACACATTGACAAATCGCGAAAATCCACCAAAGATACATCGACAAATCGCGAAAATCCACCAAAGACACATCGAAAAACTGTGAAACTCCAAAGACACATCGACAAACCGAGAAACTCGACCAAAGACACATCGACAAACTGAAACTCCACCAAAGACACATCGACAAACCAAGAAACTTCACCAAACACACATCGACAAACCGTGAAACTCCACCAAAGATACATCGACAAATCGCGAAAATCCACCAAAGACACATCGACAAACTGTGAAACTCCAAATACACATCGACAAACCGAGAAACTCCACCAAAGATACATCGACAAATCGCGAACCTCCACCAAAGATACATCGACAAATCGCGAAACTCCACCAAAGACACATCGACAAACTGTGAAACTCCAAAGACACATCGACAAACCGAGAAACACCACCAAAGACACATGGACAAACCGAGAAACTCCACCAAAGACACATTGACAAATCGCGAAAATCCACCAAAGATACATCGACAAATCGCGAAACTCCACCAAAGACACATCGACGAACTACACCAAAGACACATCGACAAACCGTGAAACTCCACCAAAGACACATCGACAAATCGCGAAAATCCACCAAAAATACATCGACGAACTGTGAAACTCCAAAGACACATTGACAAATCGCGAAAATCCACCAAAGATACATCGACAAATCGCGAAAATCCACCAGATACATCGACAAATCGCGAAACTCTACCAAAGACACATCGACAAACTACACCAAAGACACATCGGCAAACCGTGAAACTCCACCAAAGATAAATCGACAAATCGCGAATATCCACGAAAGACACATCGACAAACCGTGAAACTCTACCAAAGACGCATCGACAAACCGTGAAACTCCACCAAAGATACATCGACAAATCGCGAAAATCCACCAAAGACACATCGACAAACTGTGAAACTCTACCAGGGACGCATCGACAAAACGCGAAACTCCACCAAAGACACATCGACAAATCGCGAAAATCCACCAAAGACACATCGACAAACTGTGAAACTCTACCAAAGACACATCGACAAAACCAAGAAACTCCACCAAAGACACATTGACAAACCGAGAAACTCCACCAAAGACACATTGACAAACTGAGAAACTTCACCAAGAACACTTCGAGAAATCACGAAATGCCCCAAAGACACATCGACAAACCAAGAAACCCCACCAAAGACACATCGACAAACTACACCAAAGACCCATCGTCAAACTACACCAAAGTCACATCGACAAACCAAAAAACTCCACCAAAGACACATTGACAAACCAAGAAACTCCACCAAAGACACATCGACAAACTACACCAAAGACCCATCGTCAAACTACACCAAAGACACATTGACAAACCAAGAATCTCCACCAAAGACACATTGACAAACCGAGAAACTTCACCAAAGACACATCGACAAACCAAGAAACTCCACCAAAGACACATTGACAAACCGTGAAACTCCCCAAATACACATCGACAAACCAAGAATCTCCACCAAAGACACATTTCCAAACCAAGAAACTCCACCAAAGACGCATTTACAAACCAAGAAACTCCACCAAAGACACATTGACAAACCGAGAAGCTTCACCAAAGACGCATTTACAAACCAAGAAACTCCACCAAAGACACATTGACAAACCGAGAAACTCCACCAAAGACACATTTACAAACCGAGAAACTCCACCAAAGACACATTTACAAACCGAGAAACTCCACCAAAGACACATTGACAAACCGAGAAACTCCACCAAAGACACATTTACAAACCGAGAAACTCCACCAAAGACACATTGACAAACCAAGAAACTCCACCAAAGACACATTTACAAACCGAGAAACTCCACCAAAGACACATTGACAAACCAAGAAACTCCACCAAAGACACATCGACAAACTACACCAAAGACCCATCGTCAAACTACACCAAAGACACATTGACAAACCAAGAATCTCCACCAAAGACACATTTACAAACCGAGAAACTCCCCAAAGACGCATTTACAAACCAAGAAACTACACCAAAGACACATTGACAAACCGAGAAACTCCACCAAAGACGCATTTACAAACCAAGAAACTACACCAAAGACACATTGACAAACCGAGAAACTCCACCAAAGAAGCATTTACAAACCAAGAAACTACACCAAAGACACATTGACAAACCGAGAAACTCCCCAAAGACGCATTTACAAACCAAGAAACTACACCAAAGACACATTGACAAACCGAGAAACTCCACCAAAGACGCATTGACAAACCAAGAAACTACACCAAAGACACATTTACAAACCGAGAAACTCCCCAAAGACACATTGACAAACCAAGAATCTCCACCAAAGACACATTTCCAAACCAAGAAACTCCACCAAAGACGCATTTACAAACCAAGAAACTACACCAAAGACACATTGACAAACCGAGAAACTCCACCAAAGACACATGGACAAACCGAGAAACTCCACCAAAGACACATTGACAAATCGCGAAAATCCACCAAAGATACATCGACGCTTCCCGGGTGCACATTCAAAATCCCTGGAACCAAATATTCCCCAAATATTTGGATGAAGTCCCCCAAATATTCCTACAGGTCGCATAAGATCTGCCAGCAACCCTCTTCTGGTGAAATTTCCAAAATCAAGACTATCTGATCACTTTCACTCCTTCATTCCTCTTTTCTCCGGCCTCTGGAACAAATTCCCTCACTCTCTTCAATCCCACTCCTCCCTCCAGGTCTTTAAAACAGCTGTTCACCTCCATCTCTTATCTTCCCCCATCCAAAACATTGATCTTTTCTACCCCTGTTAATTCACCCCAGATACACTTTTTTGAAATACCAACTTCTTTCCTGGAAGTCCTTGCAGTGTCCATGTGTTTTATACCTCTTCACCCCCACCCCTTCCCATGCCTCACCCCATCTCCCCTTCCTATTCCTCCTCCCCCAAGCCCTCTCCCTCCCACAGATCTCCCGATGTCCCTGTTCTCTGCTGTTGTACTTGTGTGCTTCCCTCTCTCTCCCCATCTTTTCTCCCGCTCCCTTTATTGTATGTTTTGTGTGTCCGTATTTTTTTGGGGGATCAATGTTAGCTCCTACACGAGCCTCGATCTTGTATCCGAAAAAAAAAAAAAAAAAATCATCATTCATTGTAATTATTGCTTATTGTTTCTTTCTCTTTCTTCATCTGTCCAAGAAGAAGTGCATCTGTCCATCTCTCCAAGAACATTCTATCTGTCCAAGGAGAAGTGAATTATTGCACAATTTTTTTTCTGGAAGGTTCACTTGGCTGCGCCTGGGTGGGGTTGAGGGTTGTGGAGTTGCGGCTGAAACCGGAATCCTATCCAGGTTCCTCCATCTTTGCTCTTTGCTTATTCGGGTTCCTTCTGATGACCTGTTACCGATGTTACCGATGCAGTATTTGGTTTTCCGTTTCAGTTGAGTAGGAAAGTAAAGGATGGTCTTGTCGCTGGTTCACCTTGTGAGTTGCGGCTCCATGAGAGCAGCAGCAGACAGGTTCCCATTTGATGACGTTGGACCTACAACAGAGAGATTGCAGAAACCCAAATTATATGAATTATCGATTTTAACCTCCGGTACATCAGAGGAGGAAATGCAATGATATCGCCATTTGTGGCTCACAATGAGAGGTGTGTGGAGTTTATTAACACGTGATTAATACAACCCAATACCTGTAACAGTGATGTGATCTAAAGTGTTCCATTTCCCAGGAATCTAAGCAAGATTACATCGTTACAGTCTGTTTAGGATGATGATAAATCAGGAGTAGAAAGAACATAACAAATTTTTAATTGATTGATTTACCGGTAACAGGTAAAATGTCTCGCAGGTGTTCATAATTAAGGTAATTTTATTGAAAATTAATAACCCGTATGTTCTCATGTACCGTGCTGGAAATGATCCCGTCCTTCATTCAATTATTTTCATATTTCATGAAACTTGAAAAAAAGGATATAAACGTATTAATTATGACATGTTCAAGGAAATCCATTTAACCATTGTTTAACAAACATGACGTGTTCACATTACAATATTTAACCATTGTTTAACAAACATGACGTGTTCACATTACAATATTTAACCATTGTTTTACAAACATGACGTTCTTCACATTACAATATTTAACCATTGTTTAACAAACATGACGTGTTCACATTACAATATTTAACCATTGTTTAACAAACATGACGTGTTCACATTACAATATTTAACCATTGTTTTACAAACATGACGTTCTTCACATTACAATATTTAACCATTGTTTAACAAACATGACGTGTTCACATTACAAGATTTAACCATTGTTTTACAAACATGACGTGTTCACATTACAAGATTTAACCATTGTTTAACAAACATGACGTTCTTCACATTACAAGATCTAACCATTGTTTTACAAACATGACGTTTTTACATTACAATATATAACCATTGTTTAACAAACATGATGTGTTCACATTACAATATTTAACCATTTTTTAACAAACATGACGTTCTTCACATTACAAGATTTAATCATTGTTTTACAAACATGACGTTTTTACATTACAATATTTAACCATTGTTTAACAAACATGATGTGTTCACATTACAATATTTAATCATTGTTTAACAAAAATGACGTTCTTCACATTACAAGATTTAACCATTGTTTAACAAACATAACGCCTTCACATTACAATATGTACGGCAACCATTGTTTTACAAACATGACTTGTTCACATTACAATATTTAACCATTGTTTAACAAATATGACGTTTTCACATTACAATATTTAACCATTGTTTTACAAACATGACGTCTTCACATTACAATATTTAACCATTGTTTAACAAACATAACGTCTTCACATTACAATATGTAACCATTGTTTTACAAACATGACTTGTTCACATTACAATATTTAACCATTGTTTTACAAACAACGTTTTCACATTACAATATTTAACCATTGTTTAACAAACATAACGTCTTCACATTACAATATGTAACCATTGTTTTAAAAACAGGACTTGTTCACATTACAATATTTAACCATTGTTTAACAAAGATAACGTCTTCACATTACAATATGTAACCATTGTTTTACAAACATGACGTTCTTCACATTACAATATTTAACCATTGTTTAACAAACATGACGTGTTCACATTACAATATTTAACCATTGTTTAACAAACATGACGTGTTCACATTACAATATTTAACCATTGTTTAACAAACATGACGTGTTCACATTACAATATTTAACCATTGTTTTACAAACATGACGTTCTTCACATTACAATATTTAACCATTGTTTAACAAACATGATGTGTTCACATTACAATATTTAACCATTGTTTTACAAACATGATGTGTTCACATTACAAGATTTAACCATTGTTTTACAAACATGACGTGTTCACATTACAAGATTTAACCATTGTTTAACAAACATGACATGTTCACATTACAAGATTTAACCATTGTTTTACAAACATGACATGTTCACATTACAAGATTTAACCATTGTTTTACAAACATGACGTGTTCACATTACAAGATTTAACCATTGTTTAACAAACATGACGTGTTCACATTACAAGATTTAACCATTGTTTTACAAACATGACGTTCTTCACATTACAATATTTAACCATTGTTTAACAAACATGACGTGTTCACATTACAATATTTAACCATTGTTTAACAAACATGACGTGTTCACATTACAATATTTAACCATTGTTTAACAAACATGACGTGTTCACATTACAATATTTAACCATTGTTTAACAAACATGACGTGTTCACATTACAATATTTAACCATTGTTTAACAAACATGACGTGTTCACATTACAATATTTAACCATTGTTTTACAAACATGACGTTCTTCACATTACAATATTTAACCATTGTTTAACAAACATGATGTGTTCACATTACAATATTTAACCATTGTTTTACAAACATGATGTGTTCACATTACAAGATTTAACCATTGTTTTACAAACATGACGTGTTCACATTACAAGATTTAACCATTGTTTAACAAACATGACATGTTCACATTACAAGATTTAACCATTGTTTTACAAACATGACGTGTTCACATTACAAGATTTAACCATTGTTTAACAAACATGACGTTCTTCACATTACAAGATCTAACCATTGTTTTACAAACATGACGTTTTTACATTACAATATATAACCATTGTTTAACAAACATGATGTGTTCACATTACAATATTTAACCATTTTTTAACAAACATGACGTTCTTCACATTACAAGATTTAATCATTGTTTTACAAACATGACGTTTTTACATTACAATATTTAACCATTGTTTAACAAACATGATGTGTTCACATTACAATATTTAATCATTGTTTAACAAAAATGACGTTCTTCACATTACAAGATTTAACCATTGTTTAACAAACATAACGCCTTCACATTACAATATGTACGGCAACCATTGTTTTACAAACATGACTTGTTCACATTACAATATTTAACCATTGTTTAACAAATATGACGTTTTCACATTACAATATTTAACCATTGTTTTACAAACATGACGTCTTCACATTACAATATTTAACCATTGTTTAACAAACATAATGTCTTCACATTACAATATGTAACCATTGTTTTACAAACATGACTTGTTCACATTACAATATTTAACCATTGTTTTACAAACAACGTTTTCACATTACAATATTTAACCATTGTTTAACAAACATAACGTCTTCACATTACAATATGTAACCATTGTTTTAAAAACAGGACTTGTTCACATTACAATATTTAACCATTGTTTAACAAAGATAACGTCTTCACATTACAATATGTAACCATTGTTTTACAAACATGACTTGTTCACATTACAATATTTAACCATTGTTTAACAAACATAATGTCTTCACATTACAATATGTAACCATTGTTTTACAAACATGACTTGTTCACATTACAAAATTTAACCATTGTTTTACAAACATGACGTTTTCACATTACAATATATAACCATTGTTTAACAAAGATAACGTCTTCACATTACAATATGTAACCATTGTTTTACAAACATGACTTGTTCACATTACAATATTTAACCATTGTTTAACAAACATGATGTGTTCACATTCCAATATTTAACCATTGTTTTACAAACATGACGTGTTCACATTACAAGATTTAACCATTGTTTTACAAACATGACATGTTCACATTACAAGATTTAACCATTGTTTTACAAATATGACTTATTCAAATTACAAGATTTAACCATTGTTTTACAAACATGATGTGTTCACATTACAAGATTTAACCATTGTTTTACAAACATTACCATGTTCACATTACAAGATTTAACCATTGTTTAACAAACACGATGTGTTCACATTACAAGATTTAACCATTGTTTTACAAACATGACCTGTTCACATTACAAGATTTAACCATTGTTTAACAAACATGACGTGTTCACATTACAAGATTTAACCATTGTTTAACAAACATGACGTGTTCACATTACAATATGTAACCATTGTTTTACAAACATGACCTGTTCACATTACAAGATTTAACCATTGTTTAACAAACATGACGTGTTCACATTACAAGATTTAACCATTGTTTAACAAACATGACGTGTTCACATTACAATATGTAACCATTGTTTTACAAACATGACCTGTTCACATTACAAGATTTAACCATTGTTTAACAAACATGACATGTTCACATTACAAACACATTCAACAATTAGTTTCGCCTGATCTTGTTATCAAGTTTTGTTAAATCATGTCCGACTTCTGGTGACTTTCATGATCAGATTTATCCAAACATCCTCAACCTGCACTGATTCCCGAAACTCTGGGAAAGACCACTTGGTTACATCATTTACCCCCATCATCATTTACCCCATGATCAGCCTTCACCTCATCATCCTTTACCCCATCATCATTTACCCCATCCATCGGGCATATACAAGTCCTGCCTCTTCCTCTTCTTCCCTCAATCATTGCCAGTTTGTTTGATTTCTCCAGACTTTCGTTTTCTGCATACATGATGTGTCCAAAGGTTCACATTTTCTGTTTTACCATCTCTAAGTACATGGTGATATAATTTATTGAATTACTGATTTTTTTTTTGTTCTTCTTGTCGTCCATGGAATTTTTAACATTTTGTCTCTAACAAAATATTTCAAAACTGCCGATCTTCTTTCTTTCCTGCTGCTTCTGTCTCACATCCATACATTGTAACCGGAAATACCAGATCCTTCACCAATCTCATCTTGGTTTGTTTTGTCACATCTATGTATTTCCGGATCTTTGTTGATCCTTACTTTTCTGTTCTCTCCAATACTAACCATCTATTAATTTCTCCTCCACATTTTCCACTCACTTCAATCTTAGAACCAGGAAATGATGGGTTGTTGTGCTGTCGGTCCCTTCCGCAAAACAAATGCTTTCCATTTCAAAGGTGTAACTGAACAGTTTTTCACACCCACCCATGCCCGACACCCAAAAACAAAACAAGGATTTTATTTTTCTTTATTAATGGAATTATACTTCACTGAACAGTATGTCTTACTCCACATTTTGGGAAAAGATTTTCTCTGGGCCCGCCACATTTTTGGAAAAGGTTATCCTGTGGGACCTCCACATTTTTTTCTCCATTATCTGATGTATTATCATTCGTTTTTGTGCTGATGCCAAATCTGTGGCTCATGAATGGTGCGGTATTAGTCGCGTGGGCCGGGAGCAGACTCTGTGGCCTGCGAGTGTGACGGTACCGGACACTCTGGTCCGCGAGTGGGGCGTTACCGGACTCTGTGGCCTGTGAGTGGGGCAGTACCATGGCTCGCGAGTGGGGTTGTACTGGACTCCGTGGACCGTGAGTGGGGCGGTATTGGTCTCCACAGCCCACGAGGGGGGCAGTACCAGACTCTGTGGCCTGCGAGTGTGGCAGTACTAGACTCTGTGGCTCGTGAGTGGGGCAGTACCATGGCTCGCGAGTGGGGTTGTACTAGACTCCGTGGACCGTGAGTGGGGCGGTATTGGTCTCCACAGCCCACGAGGGGGGCAGTACCAGACTCTGTGGCCTGCGAGTGTGGCAGTACTAGACTTTGTGGCTCGCGAGTGGGGCGGTACCGGACTCTGTGGCTCACGAGTGGGGCGGTAACGGACTCTGTGGCTCACGAGTGGGGCGGTACCGGATTCTGTGGCCCGCATGTGGGGCGGTACCGGACTCTGTGGCCCGCGTGTGGGGCAGTACCAGACTCTGTGGCCCATGAGTGGGGCAGTACCATGGCTCACAAGTGGGGTGGTACTGGACTCTGTGGACCGCGAGTGGGGCGGTACCGGACTCTGTGGCCCGCGAGTGGGGCGGTATTGGTCTCTGCAGCCCGTGAATAAGCCGTGCCGGACTTTGTGGCCCATTAATGGTCCTGTGCCAGACGTCGCGGACCATGAGTGGGGTGGTACCTTGTGCCAACCAGGGCCAGTTCATATATCCAGTCCATACCCCTGGCTCTTGCTGTAGCTACTTGTTTAGTATACAGGCTTCTTATCAGATGTATTCGGTGTTCCGACATCCTCATTTATCTCAGCATAATCCACATCAATTCATGATCAGCACATTCGAAGGCTTTGCTATGATCTATAAAACAGACATGCACCTTCCTTTAATATCCCCTTGCCTTTACCATGATCATCCTCAGATTTGCGATTTCGTCTCAAGTACCTCTTCCACTTGCTTGCTCAACGGACATTTCTCACCTTCAGTAAATGGGATAGTAAAATAGTTTTTCCAGTGTTCTCTCAACAACATTATATGATGCTTTAATTACAAGGCCACGGTATACACTACAACTGGTCTATTACTACAACTATATGTTATATGTGCTAGCTCGTATACGAGCCTCGACTTGGTATCCAAATTTGTATTTTTATTTACAAATAAATAAATAATAATATGCAGCTCAGTGAACCTCTGCGATGCCTCCTCTGGTTAACAAGCAAATCAAATGTCAATTCTTATTCTCCAGATCAGTAAAGCATATAACACATCTTACATCGGGTCAGCACTCGGAATCCATTTAAATTAGTGACGTGGTGTATTTCTTACAGGACGATGGTTAATTTTTCCATCTCACTCACTGAAGTATTAGTTAGGTTTGTCTTTGTGAAACAAAATTCCTTGTCCCCAGCTTGTGGAATTACATGTTTTCCAATTGCTTTACTGGATGGCCTTGAGGTACGCACACTCACCTCCAAGCTGTCTAGTCTGGGTTCCAGTCTAGGCCCAGCTGTAAACTCTCATCCATGTACATGTTCACATGCAGGGTGATTGTCACCGGTGTTTTACATGCAGTGTGGGTGCCATCTTTGGACGTTAAATCTGCCGCCATTAAAGATCGCATGGTGTCATTTGACAAGTGTAGGTGAGCAATTGTCGTCACCCTGGCAACTGTATGCCGGAATGGTGACCCATGCAGGATTTTAATTCTAGCCACAGAATCTGTTTCAGCAGCACCGATGCTCTGTCTAAAGGCCTGGTTCATAATCTGATCGATTGTCTGAACATGTATTCTTGCAGTATTCTAAATTTGCTTTTTCAGATTTCCGATGCTCACAAATATACGATTGTGTGGTGTGTCAAACAAAAAAGTGTGAAAAAATGTTCAACAGCTCCACTCTTTATTTGTGACGTTTAAAATCTCAGTCTTTAAAACAGAACCGAGTGTGCCCACAGAAGCCATCTGGTATTAGAGGTCGTGCCATCTGGTTCTGTCGTGCACATGACGCTAATGTCTTGTTGCGTTTACGAAGGTTCAAGGGCTATTTTTGATATATATTGTTACGGATTCGGGGGTCGGCTCTCCCCTTATAAAGGGGGGTGGGGGAGGTTAATCCCCTTGTCCTTTTAAGCTGGCCGTCCCGAGTCCTGGAAATTATGACGTCACTTCCGGTCGGTGGTAAGTAGGGTTGTAAGCCTAATTAGTCTTAGTACCTAAGTACTACCACCGGCCATAAAGCGAGGAGATAAATCCCACCCGAGCCACAGCGTTAATGGATATGCCGAGCGAAGCGAGCCGCGACTCGGGCCGTTAACAAGCACTAAACACGATCCTGAGCGGTTCCGAAATCGTGCCACAGGTACTCAATTGAAAGAAAGGACGGATGCGATCGGATTAGGAAAACCAAGAAATAACAAGGTGAATTTATTACAAGCCAAAAGAAGAGGAAACGAAAGGATGTACAAGAAGAAGAAGAAGAAGCAGAAGGACACAGGGCAATCTTATCTATACAGTCTTAACTTATTACCCCAGGACAAACATACACACTCACATGGGATGGTAGCTGGTAGGGGAGGAAGGTCCAAGCAGATGTCCAGACTCCTTGTCTGGTCCCGACTCGTGCCGTGGTGGTGATGGAAGCAGGCCGGCAGCATGCCGCGTGTCGTTGACCACGAGCGGACGTTACATATTTCGGGGAGACTGGGATATGGCGTACGTAATACGTAGTTCATGCCAACTCTCTCTCTCTCCCGATCAATGTTCGTATCACAGGCAGTTCGTATCAAAGGGGCAGTTCGTATCAAAGGAGTTCATATCAAACGAGCTCCCTCACGCAGTTTTTCTTGCACGCAGTCCTTCAAGTCCCCAAGTCCGTGCAAAAGTTGGCTGCCGAATGAAGTCCGTGGAAAGAAGTCCGTCAAAGGGCTTTGCGCATGCGCTTATATAATGCGCTCACAGATCAATGCACGCTTCATCAAACCACGCCCGCCAGTGAGCTCACCTCAGCCCTGGTTGGTTGGCGAGGGCTCACCGGCTCCGCCCTTGATGGTGAGTTGACGTGGCCACACCTCGTTCTTGTGTCCCGCCCCCTTTTTCCTCGGCCTGAGACCGCATGGTCAATGGCGTTTGGAGCGAGCGCTAAGGCGATGAAGGCTCAATGCAGCGAACGCTGCTAATCAAACCACGTGACAATTTGGGGAGACACAAGCCCCGACCATAGGGGCGCATTATGGCATAGCTTGGAGAGAGCGGCTGCAAAATGAACAGAAGGGCCTGTTCTTATTTAATTGATACAACGCAGATTCAACTATTGGGAACACAGCCTTATCAGACACATAATAAGGAAATAACTAAAGTTCCTATGGTGGCCTACGTGTTGCATATGGACTAACTAAGGGTGCAACCTTTAACCTTTTAAATGATGGAATATTATTTACAAGTATTATTTACAAAAGTGAGGGTTCTAAAAACCGCAACACTGCACCCGCCTTTCCTCCACGCCCATCCCGGGCCGAAACAACTTTAACTTAGTGTGACGCTTAGGTGTGGCTTCCCTCTACTTTTAACCTCACCCTGAGTGTGACAATTTTAACACTAATTATGTCCCACCTGCTGCATTGCATCCTACCTAACTGACTCATGCCCACAGACTAAACGAATTGCGGAATTATTTCGAACTACACATTTAGCCGGTGGGGAGCATTATTTACAAAAATACTAATTATTTACACTGTCACCCAGGACCTGTCTTTTGTGGGAAGAGAAGAACTTTTGAAAAGGAGAAATGCCATTGCCATGCACTGCACCGATACACCATACCATATATACCCATATGCACCAATAAGGAAAATGCACCAAAAGCACCAAAAAGCACCATCAAAAAAAATGCACAAAACACACATTTTAAAATAATAAGCAATGATGATGTCTTCTTCTTCTCTGCTGGGCCGATGTTTCTGGTTGATCTTCCTCTTCTTACTTGATGCTATTTATAATAAAAGGGCACACACCGCGTCCGTTTTTTTATTATTTCTAGCCAGCAGGGCCAACGTAGGTGGTCCACCTGCATGGCATGGAGGCCACTTTGAAAACAGTGGTCCACAACCAGATACCGCTGGCAACAATGGTCGGTCCCAGCAGAGGTGCCAGGCCACAGTACGTGTGGTCCATGAGTGGTGCTAGGCCACAGAACGTGTGGTCCATATGGTGGTGCCAGGCCACAAAATGTGTGGTCCATAAGTGGTGCCAGGCCACAACACGTGTGGTCCATAAGTGGTGTACCAGTGCAGGCAGGCAGGCAGCAAGGGTGCGGGCGCACAACTGCAGCACCTGCACACTTTCCCTCGGACAGAAAAGAACAAGGCCGTGAGTGGGGAAGGAAGGACAAGCAGAGCAGCGGGCAGGGGCGCAAAGGTAAACATCAATCAAGGCAATGCAGACATGAAGGGCACGGGAGAGCGAGCCGAGAAAGCTCGTCCCTAGCGTACGTCACCCCCCATGTCTCCTACTCTACCCTCGCCCCTACCCCGTATTTCCACAATTTACAAATTACAAACCCATCGCTATATCTCATCCCCAATATCTCCCTCTAATTCTAAATTCATCATCAATCCCTCCTAAGGAGGAAGAGATGGAATATTAAACAATGTCTCACCCACGTCAAGATGCGTCTTACATTCCAAATGTCTGCCAAAATATGTGGTGTGGAGTTTCATCACACAGGTGAGTGGATGCGGATGGTGCGAAGAGACTTTCATCCTAGCTATCTATCTATAATTCCAGTAATCTCTGTATGTCTGTGACCGCTGTTTCTCGACAACCACGGGTCCGATATACTTGAAACTTGCCAGGTATATTGCTGGGGACCCGAGGATGTGCCTTTTCAAGGTTTCATATTAATCGGAGAAGTAGTTACCGAGCTATGTCCAAAAAACGATTCAACCAATCAGAGAGCAGCGAGCTATCACGTGTGCCGAACGTGGCGAACAGACTCTGCCTCGGACGGCACATTTGAGAGCGTATTCATTTATTTCACGTTGGCAAACTATGTTGCCGCTATGTTGGCGTTAAACGATGTTTTAAAACTAATTAAAACTAATTTGCGATTCTTTCGCTTTCCTGCGCGTTTGTGCATGCTATGGCGATTTCTTTACCAAACTCCGCAAGCCGTTCGCTTTGGACCAAACCATTTCATGTAAATAGAGGGGGGGGATTGTCACCGTACTCGCAAGCCGTTCGCTTTGGACCAAACCATTTCATGTAAATAGAGGGGGGGGATATAATTTTAGATATAGATATAGTACGGGCATGCCCTAGTACTTCTAAATGACATTAACACTTTTTACTCTACCCGAGGTCTTACCCTGCCAATCCATTGGCCATCTTCAAACTATGTGGTTCTCAAAACCAATTCCCATTGAACATACTATGGTGCTCACCAATTTGGGGTCTCACTCCCCCGATTTTTCAATGCTGTGCCCTCGCACAATTTCAGGGCTGGGTCATGTGGCTCACCAGCAGGTCCGCTCACCTGCACACCTCCGCCACTGAACGTCGCCACCCGAGCTTACCTGCTCCTCACCCTAACCTGGGGAAGGCCCTCTGGCTCTCTCACCCCGCTACCCCCCTCTCTGGCGTCAGGCTACCCGGGTCCTCTCTCAGGATCTACGGGCCCCATTGAACTCTAACTGGCTCCCAGAGCCTACCTGCGGCCTCACCTGGCCGACAGACTACCAGTGGCGGATTGCCCATTTAACCATTCACACCAACAGGCCACACGTCCAGCCATTCCATACACTCATGCACCAAACAAAACACTACTCGGCTACTCCCGCACCACAGATGTCAATATCCAACCACAATTTACCTACTCCCTCTACCTACTTTTAAACTACCCTCCCCGGGTGTCCGTGAAGGGGTCCATCCTTCCCCCATCCACTCCTTCGCACCATACACTCCACTCCACTCATTCCACAATACTCACTCCACACCATTCATTCCACTTTTACACACACACACATCCTTCCTGAGCATTGCCTCATTTGCTCAGCACTACCAGGAACTTCCATTCCAATTCCTCATTTCCTCACTAGCACTACGAGGAATCTCATTCATCTTTTCATTTAAACTATACCACAAACACACTGCATCCTCCCCCCATCCACTCCTTCGCACCATACACTCCACTCCACTCATTCCACAATACTCACTCCACACCATTCATTCCACTTTTACACACACACACATCCTTCCTGAGCATTGCCTCATTTGCTCAGCACTACCAGGAACTTCCATTCCAATTCCTCATTTCCTCACTAGCACTGCGAGGAATCTCATTCATCTTTTCATTTAAACTATACCACAAACACACTGCATCATCTGGCTATCTATTTCCCCCCTCTAAAACTCGTGCTCCCCGTCATCCCTTTATACTACTGCACATCCCACGTCATTAACAACCACCTAATCTGACTACGTCCCCGCTACTTGTACAATGACACTACTTAAATCTCGGTCACATATAGTCATTTCTAGATCCCTATACATTATCCTAACCCTCCCGGGCTAGTTTGTATTGCCAAAACCCCATAAACTATAGCTCCTCTGCCCAAAGATACGATGTGAGGGATGGTAGATCTACCATCCCTCTACACCGTATACCATTTGCCATCATTACTGCTACCATTAATCGTCCACTATGCTTGAGCCTCTCGGTGCGGGAAATACATTTTTACAGCTCGGTTTCGAAAAACCGAGCAACGCATACTGTGGTCTGTCTACTGTAGGTTGGGTCCATCCGGCATTCACAATTCTGGGGAGGAGGTTTCGTCAGGCCAAGACTCCAGGCACCATCCCTACGCAGGGCCTTGCGCTCCCAAGCGCGATGGCCCAGCCTTCCCCGGCCGGAGCGCCGCCACCACAAGGGGGCGCTGCTCCGACCCCTCCTACCTCCCCTCAAACCGGGCCGGTCGCCTTGCCTGGCAAAGCGCGGAATCGACCGTACAGGGTGGAGCCCAGCACGGATCGCACACGGTGGTTCTTGAGAAACTGCCGCGGCTACGACCTCTGCCGGTCCCGCAGCACACAAAGCCCGTCACGGACCGAGAGCTCGCGTCGGCTATACGTCGGCCTGAACGCTGTCCCGGTCAACGTCGATGCTCCCCTCGCCTGCTCACATTCACACACGATTCTTCCCATACTCACACATCCAGGCATCTCCATGCCCTCCATGCATTCCATGCATTCTTCTCGCGCACCTTCTTGCGCATCCATTCTTCTCGCACACTCCATCATCACACACTCCGTTACACACCTCTCTCACGCACCTTCTTGCGCACACTCTCCCAGTACATACTCCGTACCACTCGTGGGTGTGTCCTCTTGCACATACCCACTCAGCGCACACCTACCCATGGGTGTGCAATCCCCTATCGCACACCCAATCACGCGCTCTGGTGTGCTCTCCCACACATGTTCCACAACCAACTCACACTCCGTGTCACTCTCTTCCAACCCACTTTCACACTCTGTAACACACTCACTCTTCGGCACACACGTTTTCCTCCCCCTCGCACCATTTCCTCTCACACAGTGCACCAAAGACCTTCCACAAACGCCCGGGTGCCGTCTGGATCCCAAGCGCGCGAAAACTCCTTTCGCGCCAAACACCATTGCGCCAAATCTTTTAGCACCATATCTGTTTACGCCATATACAGCCCGGCTCACCTTCGGGGTCCTTTTCTCCACACGCATCTGCAAATCTTTATAAGGATTACCAAGCACTGCATCAGGATGCAAACACAGACCAGAGCTGGTGCACCTGTTTCTAATTTTAGGTATTTGAAGTAGTGATAAATGTAGCGGTGTACTTACTTTTCCACATGCGAAATTTGCATTTATGTTTATTTAAATTATACAATGGACAACAAAATGTAAATGTTTCATGATATTTGTTATATTATATCACCTTTATCTATCAATATTGTTGAAATGAAGATCAAATAGCTGTATGTTGAAATATGTTGAAAAAGTCAAAACTTTAAATGGGGTGTACTTACTTTTTCATGTGACTGGAGAGAGAGAGAGAGAGAGAGAGAGAGAGAGAGAGAGAGAGAGAGAGATAGATACATACTCCGTACGTCTCCATAGAGAGAGAGAGGTCACCGTAGAGAGAGATGTCCGTAGAGATCTCCGTACATACTCCGTAGAGAGAGAGAGGTCACCGCTTCAACGGTGGTAAACGTCCACAATTAAGTTTTTATACGACCTTTAAAATCTTTATTTTATTTAAATTTATTTATATACTTGAACACTGTACAACACAAATCGCCTTATTGCCATTTTCAAAAACCTCCAGTTTTGCAGTACATACTTGAACATGTTAAAATAGCATTCTGAGTATTGCGCTGCAATACATGTCCCCTACCGGCATTGGGTAGCACTGTCATAGAAGACTGTATTATGACTTACCGCACTCCAAATTATAGTCCGGAAAACTGTTGGGGAAATTCCCAAAGTTCAAAGTGCCATAACTTTGTCAAAAATGATCGAAACGTCGTGAATTTCGAACTTGATCTGTAACTTATCATGACGAAACCATGTACTAAGTGTGAAATCATTAGCATTAAGAGTTTAGGAAAAAAGTCTGGATAGCTGTTCTTTGCATGATGGACTGACGGACCGACAGACTGACAGACAGAGGGACGGAGTGCAAACATATAGTCCCCTCCGGTGTACACCGGTAGGGGACTAATAAGGTGATGTACAAGATTGCATTGATGGCGGTAAACTTCCAGAATTTTTTATACGACCTTTAAAATCATTATTTTGTTTGAATTGAATTATAGGCATAAACACTGTGTCGGGTAAGATGTTCTATGAACTCTCGAGTTTAATTATGTTTTTTAATTTTTAAAATGAATTTTTCTATTTGTGTGTAAGAGATGAATTGCAGAGATAACTAGAACGGCACTCGGTAGAGCACATACCTCTGCCAGGCTGAACAGTTTATGTTTTGTGTTTGTATCCACTGATAGGCCGGATCTGGATTCGGACGTGAACCAAAATCTAATCGGCTTCTTCTTGTCACCTAACCAACTCGTCCACCAAGTTTAGTCATAACTCGTCCATAACTTTTTGAAATATCATGTTGTATATCGTTTTTAGCCAGATCTCTCAATGGTGAAGATTCACTTCAAAAATTAAATAATTCTCGTATCCGAATCCATGTTCAGATCTTCACAAGATTCGAATCGATTCGTTCTTGTCAGACACCCAACCGATCCACCAAGTTTCATCCAAATCTGTCCACAACTTTTTGAGGTATCCCGGTATATATCATTTTTGGCCCAATCTCCCAATGGTGAAGAATCACTTTTAAAATTCTAGTAACTGGATCCGGATCTTTACCAAAATCTAATCATTTCGTCCTTGTCACATACGCTACCTCTCTGCCAAATTTCGTCTGAATCCGTCCACAACTTTTTGAGATATCTTGATCACAATCAGACAAACAAACAGACATACAAGGGTAAAAACATAAGCTCCATCCACTTTCGGTGCCGGAGGTAATGAATGCAAGGTGTGCAGGTGGAGTTTCGGGAGGAAGGATCAAAACCAGGTGAATCATGAACGACGACCACAACAGAATATATAAACAAATAAGGGCGGTAGGGTATGATTAAGCGATGAGGCCTCGACAAGCTCTAAAGAGCAGTTTTGAAGGAGGAGGGCAGAGAACAGAAAGATGTGGATGGAAAAAAAGGAAGGAAACTCATGGAGCATCCGAGGCTTTGTGAAAAAACCCAAATAAGTCACATCGATCAGGCCGACTCAAACGAATCCAGCTGGGAGACAAAGCTTTGGGAGAGCCAGGCACGACTTGACTGCATGACATGAACCAGAAAAGAAAGTGCAAGTTGATTAGGAAACAAAATTTGATGGAAAGAAAGAGCAATCATAATTATTGAAAAGTGAGTTTTAAAGAATATTGTTTCTCAAGGATTGTATGAATCGACAAGACATTTAACGTGTCAATGAGAGACGGAGATTATGAGGAATGTTTCACTCATCGCTCATTAGAATTCCCCTCCAGATGGTTCAACAAATGCAGGAAGTTTGGTACAAAGATAATCAACCTTGGACCAGTAAAAGTATCAGGTGATTCACAATTGATGCTCATTGCACACAGGTAAAAAGGTAACATGGTCGTGGCATTAGGTTATACATCCTTGTTTTATGGGAAGAAAATATTTCCCTTGAAATTGTTGGGGTCCTCCATTTTATACAAAGGGCTATGTTTCATCACATCAATGTCTGATCATCATTGTACATCAAATGCGTTCTCTTACTCCCCACGACCCGATCGCAATGGATTCTTTTACCAGGATAATGCTGCAATCCATCATTCCTGCGTGGTTCATAATTGCTTTTCTGAGGATGGTCCATGGCCTCCACAACCCGAGAAACCAGACCCCATTGGAGTACATCTAGAATAGGTAAAACCTGATGAAGAAATGAGAATTTTAAAGAAGTTTTAACACGGAAGTAAAGTAGTCATAATAGGAGGTTGAACTTCCGCTAGGAAGGCCACACAGATTGAAAATCAGCTCACTTTCATTATGAAGGAAGACATTCTCCATAGCGTTGGAATTAATTAATTAATTATATTTTATCCAACTCGAAAAAGTAATTAATTAATTATATTTTATCCAACTCGAAAAATTAATTAATTATATTTGATCCAACTCGAAAAATTAATTAATTAATTATATTTTATCCAACTCGAAAAATTAATTAATTAATTATATTTTATCCAACTCGAAAAATTAATTAAATAATTATATTTCATCCAACTCGAAGGGAATCACTTTTTCCATTTTTCCTTTCTTTTTGTACCATGTCATCATTTGAAATCCCCTAAAGTCAGAATCTGAATCCAGTTTGGGGATAAGTATCACTGAAGTAATATTGGCCTGCAGAGCAACTCCAGTGTAACATTTGAGGGTTGATCAATGATCACACTTTTTGTTTTGATGTAAACTTAGCTCTTACATGAGCCTCGATCTTGTGTATATATATATATATAAATATATAAAAGTGTATGATTGGTATTAATGAGGTAATCACTACCTTATATACCTAGACATGGTTTCATCTGAATCTTCAACATTTGTGAATTGTATTTTTTATGCCTCCGCCGACGAAGTCACCGGAGGCGTTATGTTCTCAGGCTGTCCGTCCGTCCGTCCGTGATGGGTTTTTGTTACCGCGATAACTTGAGAACTGCTGAAGGGAACTCGGTCAAACTTGGTGCAGGTATGTATAATCAGGTAAAGATGAACCGATTCGATTTTTGGGTTATAAGGCCATAGCTCAGAGGTCATGATAGGTAAAATTCCTGTTATTGCGATAACTTGTGAACCAGTGATGGGATTCTGATCAAAGTTGGTACGATTATGTAGAATGATACAAAGATGAAGTGAATGTTGATGAAATGAAATTTAAAAATTATTTATTTATGAAAGAATATTCATCAGAAAGGTTGTCAACCAGATCACTCAAGAGATGATATTCAAATCTCCGCCATTGAATCAATTACGAATCGACGACACACCACAATTCTGAGACGTGAGTTTTTTTGGATTCACAAACTTCGGACAAAGTTCCGTCATGGCAAAATTTTTAACGATTAACGGATGTTCCATCTCATTCAGTCCACCTCAACTCATTCCCCAAACTCAATCACTTCATTTTTGCATAAAACATCACTTTTTACGTATGCCATTAACAAATGTAGGCAGTGTATGTATATGAATATAAACAGTATATGAATATGTTCTTGTATGTGTTTATATTTGTACGCGTGTACAGTATCAACTATAAGCTCACTCTCGTCTCATTGAACTTGAGGAAGGTGAGCAGCCGTTAACGACATCTTTTCTTTTTGTATGCATTTTATTTATATATCAACATCATACCAATGTCTTGTATGCATGCCTTGTACACTGAGAAGGCCTATTTGGCCGAATGCTTGTCGAAAATCAAAGATCGTCTTGGAACTACGTCCGTAACCTATTTAATTTCTTAATATATATATATAGACAGTCACGTGAAAAAGTAAGTACACCCCATGTAAAGTTTTGACTTTTTCAACATATTTCAACATACAGCTATTTGATCTTCATTTCAACAATATTGACAGATAAAGGTGATATAATATAACAAATATCATGAAACATTTACATTTTGTAGTCCATTGTATAATTTAAATAAACATAAATGCAAATTTCGCATGTGGAAAAAGTAAGTACACCCCTGGCTCTAATAGGTGCTGTTGCCCCCTTTGGCAGAAACTCCCTCCAGTAGCCGTTTCTTATAACTGTCTAACAGTCTCTGACATCGACTGGGAGAAATTTTTGCCCACTCCTCCATGCAGAATTCTTTCAGCTGTGCGATGTTTGAGGGGTTTCTTGCATGCACAGCTCGTTTCAAATCCCCCCACAACATCTCGATGGGATTTAGATACGGACTTTGACTTGGCCATTCCAGAACCCTCCATTTCTTTCTTTTCATCCATTTCTTGGTGGATTTACTGGTAGGTTTAGGGTCATTGTCATGTTGCAAGGTCCACCTTCGGTTGAGCTTCAACTTCCCGACAGATGGCCTCACATTATCCTCAAGCACACTCTGGTACAATGAAGAATTCATAGTGGAATCTATGATGGTGAGCTGCCCAGGCCCTGATGCAGCAAAGCTGCCCCAAACCATAATATTTCCACCACCATGCTTTACAGTTGGTATCAGGTTCTTGTGGTCAAATGCTGTCTTTGGTTTTCGCCAAACATGTCTTCTGGTACTGTGGCCAAATAGCTCTACCTTTGACTCATCTGTACAGAGCACATTATTCCAGAAGTGCTGGTCTTTGCCGAGGTGTTCATTGGCAAACTTTAGTCTTGCCCTGATGTTCTTTCTGGACAGCAAAGGTTTCCTCCTGGCACACCTCCCATGTAGATCAAATTTGTGCAGCCTCTTTCTAATGGTAGACTCGTGCACTTTGACATCAACAGTCGCAAGAGCGACCTGTAGGTCCCGTGATGACATTCTGGGGTTCGTAGAGACTTCTTTCAGCATCTTGCGGTCTGCTCTCGGGCTGAACTTGCTGGGGCGGCCTGGCCTGAACAAGTTGGCAGTTCTTTGGAATCTTCTCCACTTGTAGATGATCTTCCGGACAGTCGAATGATTGATTTCAAATTGTTTGGAGATCTTTTTAAATCCCTTCCCAGACTTGTAGGCATCTACAACCTTCTATCTGAAGGCCTCAGAGAGCTCTTTTGATCGAGGCATGGTGACGCCGCACACTTCAACAACAAAGAGCAAACCAAACTAAATGTCTGAGGTTTAAATAAGACAGGTTCCTCCAAGATCCTCTCTAACGATGTGCTAATCATTTGCACCTGAGCTGGTGCACCTGATTCTAATTTTAGGTATTTGAAGTAGTGATAAATGTAGGTGTGTACTTACTTTTTCCACATGCGAAATTTGCATTTATGTTTATTTAAATTATACAATGTACTACAAAATGTAAATGTTTCATGATATTTGTTATATTATAATCACCTTTATCTATCAATATTGTTGAAATGAAGATCAAATAGCTGTATGTTGAAATATGTTGAAAAAGTCAAAACTTTACATGGGGTGTACTTACGTTTTCACGTGACTGTACATGTTTTGGGGCCACAAGAGAAATTATACTAGATTTTTGCATCTGTTCCGAAAAGAAGAAACGTCTGTTCGTACGTCTCTCTGTGTGTGTTTTATATTCATTGCCACCACTCGATAATTGTATTAACAGGAAATGGTACAAACTCAACACCTGTCATCCACTGATATTTCTTGCATTTCCTATATTTCCGTAAGTCTGATTTTCATTCAGGAACAGAGCAATTATGCTTAAACACTTTGAAATTGCCCCTCTTCCGTACAAATGCTGAAAATTGTGTTTAAAATACTATTTGAATCACAGATTTTATGTCAGCAACGGCAGGTAAAAAGTGTGTGATGAGCAGAACCAAGTTACTGAAAGCACACACAGCACATGCGCACAAAAGGCCTCGGTTATCATTCTTACGTCATTTTGAAATTCGCGTCTTTTCCACCTTTTGTACCTGCACAATGAATGACAAGATGTAATTGCACTCCAACCTTAATTTTCAATCTGCTAGATCACCTTTTCTGAATTCCACCTCCAATCTCCAGCTCTATGGTTCAAATGAATTGAAAGAATCTATGCCCCCCACCCACCAGCCCTCTCCCTTCCACAGATCTACCCATGTACCTGTTCTCTACTGTTGTTGTGCTTGTATGCTTTCCTCTCTCATCCCACTCTTGTCTCCCGCTCCCTTTATTGTATGTTTTATGTGTCCGTGCATGTTTTCGTGTTTAATGTGTCAGCTCTTGCACGAGCGTTGACTTTGTATCCAATTTTTTTTTTTTAATCATCTCTTGATTCTCTTTTTGCAAGTCATCCGGTTTGCCAATAGTATCGATGTCAATGTCAATATAGACTTAATGGAGTTGCCATACAATTCGCCATCCAATAAATATCCAGGGATCACAAGTTAAGACCTCACTTATACTCCCCTCCCAACCCTTTAATCAGCCTTTGTAACACCAGGTATTCCAGGTTGATTTGTTGATGACCTCCTGCTATTCTTTTTGTTCCTGTCAAAGCAAATTGGTTTGGAATGCCATTGTCCATGTTTTGTACATAAAAGCTCCGTCCGTGTCTTGCACACTCTTTATAAAATCCATTTCACAGTTGTCAGGGGATCCTCGTATAATCCGTTAGATTGTAAGAAATTCAGCTACAAGTTAAACCGCATGATAACACACTCAACTGGATTAGTTGCATCCTCAGTTTCACTCCTCCGACCATAAAAACAACTTCTCATCTCACACCTTTCTCTAGCTGATCGACAAACTGTGCAATTTCTTCCACTCCACCACCTGGATCTCGAGAAACTCTAATATCTTTTTCTTCTCTCCTTATCTCGGTTATCCTTGTCATCCAGGGAAGCTTTAATTGGGGGAAAGGCCTCAGACTGGACCAAATTCCAATCCTGAATCTTCATCCTCAGAACCTCTGTAGCCCTTTAGATTGGATGTAGTTCTTTCAACATCTACCTTTGAGTGGTGAAGTCCTATCCAAAATGCCATACTCATGATGTTGTGCCAGATACTGTAGCTCTGCTCCTCATCTACCTTGATATACATCCAGTGCCAAGGTAAATCAAAGAACACCTAACTGCATCATAGGACCAGGTGCAACTAAGCTGCTCAGAAGTCATTCAGAAAAGCACACAACTGACACCTGCATGATCTGATAGGATGATGCGGAGGTGGTGTGCTCTCCTTTGAAACGTCAAGTCTGGGTTAGACTCCTGACCTGATTATAAGTTTTGCGTTTTGCAGACAGGGATTTGCATCAAAAAAACGTGCTGTTCGTTGGATAGGACGTTTACCTGGGGACACGTCTGCTCAAGGTGGTGGCTAATGGATAGTAAACACCCGAAGGTGTTGGTAGATATAGAGTGGGTGAGTTATAAACACCACCCTGGACAATTCCCCAATTACCTTCCTAACCAGCCATAGGTCTCATGTCTGTCACCAACTAATAATGGCCCTCCAGGTACTGCAACTGCACTAAATAACTGGCAACCCACTGGGACACAGTGTAAGCCATATAAAATAAATGATTTCCTCCTAATTATATTTTCTTGTACATTGAAAAATAACATAAAAAGCTTTCAACTGCTGTGAGTGATTTGGACTACTCAAATTATCTCGATCTTATGACATTTTTATTGCCCGATATATTCTCTCAGAGTCTTCTTAATTGGGATGAGAAATACAATTTAGTCAAAATGATCTTGTAAAATGCAAACTCCAAGACCCAATCTTTATGTAATAATATGCTTGTGTGTGTGTGTTTGTGTTTATCATTGTTTGGTATCTCTAAATGTGGGTTTCAGAAGGTGTAATGGAGTCCTCCCAGGTCTTGAGGTATCCACCTCCGTTTCAGTAAAGGAACGTGATTCATGGACCAAACTGTGAAGTTCTCATTCTCAATGTTTTGTTCCGAGGGATCTTTTGAGGATCGTCACCGATCCTCGGACAGCTTCCAACTGCAGTTTGTTTGTTGTAGTATTCCCAGGGATGGTTTTTAAGATCTCTGTGAGGTTCTTTTTTTATCATTCCCGTTGCTCCAATAATTACTTGTACCAATTTAGCGCTCTTCAGCTTCCAGATATTTTCACTTCATTTTTGAGATTTTAGTATTTGCTCATTTTCTTAATTTCTGCGTTGTTTAGGCCAAAATCACGGGGGAATGACACCTCAATTATCAATGCTGTCTTTTCCTTTTTTGTACCTCAGTTCTATATCCGTTCACAATGCTTTGCTTTCCATGTTCACGCTTTATGGGATCATTATGTCATACTAAAGCATTACTTCCTTGTTTTCAGTGATTGCTTTTTGGATAATTTTTCAATGAGTTTTCTGGAACTGGGATATTGAGACTTTTGCAGATGTGTCAGTGGATTACTCTACATACCTTGTTGTGCCTTTGGGTGTACCGCTGTTATGACATGAGTTTTTTTTACATCCTGTTAGTAGACGTACTTTCTGTTTCTACCTTACAGAACCTACACTTGTCCAATTGACTCAGTCCCGCCATCTTTTTAAAGCCATTTGTGTGGTGTCCTTGGTCTTGGGCATTTATAATGATTTGTTCTCCGTCCCAGTTGAGCTGCCTCTTAGCCATTCCAAAGAGCTTTCTTTTGTCGACTTCAAATCTGTACACCTATTTTATGCCTTCCTACTTTTTTCTCGTTTTCCCAGTTGTCGAAGTATATATGTTAATATTCCATTTTATATATTTTCTTTCTTCTTTTTTTGCAATTGTTGGGGCTGTACTTGTTGTTGTTTCGGTTTCTTATGAGACATCTTCCTGCACCTGTCTTTGGAATTTTTTGCTATGTGGGTTCAGGATACTTCTCTGGTTTGTTGTCTTCGTGTTTGCTTACAATTTGGATTCGGTAGTCTGTTGCACTTTTTACATATTCAGCCAAACCTACAGTTGTCATTCTGTTCGTGTTTTTTTGTTTATGATGTGTGTGTGTGTGTGTGTGTGTGTGTGTGTGTGTGTGTGTGTGTGTGTGTGTGTCTGTCTGTGTCTGTGTGTGTAACAATCCTTCCCACCAATTGGTTGGACAGCTGCCCTGACTCCACCCACAATTGTAACTTCAATGCGTACATAAGATGCTTCACGAAGAATGTAATTTACTTACGATCATTTATTAACACAACGAGGCTACTCATAATCACTTGTTTAAAAATTCCATGGATAGACAACAACCGACCGTAATAAACCATGACCTGTCGGACATCCGCTTCCTGGTTTGATCGCGCTTTCCATGACGTCACTAATGGCATAGCGTTCAATATTCCACTATTTCAATGAGGCAATGAATAAATATGTAATGACGATGTAACAATTTGCCTTTTGATTTGAAGATCGGGAAAAAAGGGGAAGGAGGATGTTATGTCTGGTTGAGGACTTGGGTGTTAAGGTGGCTTGAAGACAGATTTCAATTTATGGCCGCCATGTTGTTGCTCACTGCTATGCGAAGGCAACGACGCCACAGAGCTGTCATATTCACAATCGCTATGCACTCCCAATTTGTATTTCCTTCATTGTAAAACTACCAAAGCGACAGTTTAAAATGATTTTGAGCTCATCGGTGTTACGGACCTTGTGAATATCGGCCTCAGCAATCGAGACAGCGGTCTGTTAACTTATGCACCACCCAAATAACTATGTGTCATTCGCTCAAGCAGAGATTAAAACCATGTCGTTTGAAATTTGTCCGAGGTCATTATTTACTTTAACGCTGTGTGTATAGACGAATCAGGAAGAAGATAATTGTTTTGGGGTCGTTTATTGTCATATATATTTTCCGCATATATTGTGGGATTGCGAGTTGGACATGTGACTATGACAGGTGAGGAGGGGTTTTGAAGTCTTGGAGAGGGGAGAAGAGTGACACCTTAGGATTGAGAGGGGAAGGTGAGGACTTGGTTTTGGGAGGTGGAGGTTGAGGACTTGGGGTATGTGAGGGAATGGGGGGCGGGGAGGGGCAAAATAAGTTGAGGGCTTGAAGTCACATTCTTCTTTCTGTGGAATTTACACGGGTCCCTGCTAGTCAACAATATTTAATTATCTACTCACATTAATTATCGATTGTCGGTGTTGGGCTAGCGGCTAGGGTGCCGGCTTAGGATCCTAGGATCCTGGGTTCGAATCCCGGTCGATCGCTGAATTAACGCCAGGGGGGTTGACTCAGCCTGTTCATCCTTCCGAGGTCGGCTAATTGAGTACCAGTTCACTGGTAATTCCCTGTTTGTCGTTAAAGGCGGCAAAAAGGGTTGGCGTCAGGAAGGGCATCCGGCCGTAAAACATTGCTTCAAAAAGGGGACCAAAAAACAACAACAACCACGGTTCCCGAAAAAGGCCAACCCCCGCTTGCAGGGAAAAATGGCCTCTAAAGGTGGTTATTTTATATTATATATATTTATTAATCCTATTTCTTTACAACTAATACCTCTTTAAATGGGACAATAAAGGGTTAGTAATAAACAATTCATCACAGTATGATGAGGAATATGATGCCATTAAAAGCAAAATCATTAATGATATGATTCAGGTAGTAGCACAGCTGAATTAGTAGGATCCTCACTCATGAGCTGTCTAATCTGCGGTTGACTTCTCTCAGGATTGGATAAAACTAGCATGGGCCACCGAATCTCAGAGCAGGTGGTGTTTGGACAGGAGCATAAAGCCTGCTATCTAGTTTGCATTTCTTTGTGATGGTTATAAGATTCCATAGTATGTTCCATAAAAATGAGGTTTTTTGGGACTGCATTTGAACACAAGTTAGGGAATGGATGTGCGGGAATAGAGGGGTGATTGGGTGTGGGGGGAAAGGAGGGAAGAGAGGCTTTTAAATTTTTTTATAAACATTTATGATCCAAAAACATTTAAAGGAGCATGGAGTTAGTCCTTAAATCAAAAACTAATTCAAAAATGCAAGTAAACAAATAGAACATGATTAAAAAGAAAATTCCAAATTGTTATGAACTATTTTAAAGGGCACATTATAAAAACACCATTTCTGCATAAAACAACTCTTAATTTGTTTTGGTGATAATAAAACTCCATATGCAGCTTGACCATGATAAAAGATTTAAAAACTTTTAAAACATTGCATATAGCATCTGGGTTTGCAAGAAGTTTGCTTTTCCTTGTTTTATAAATTGCCAGCTTCCCGTATGTATTAAGAAATTAATGAGTAAACATTTCACAGTCTTTTTACGACTAGTAATAGGCGTCCACTACCATCATTGACCATATCGGGAAACGTAGGCCCCGAGGCCCTCTTTTTTTTTCGTTTTTTCCTCCGCCCTCAATTTTTCACCTTTATTCGATTTTAAATTCATTTTGTTCCCGCAACCGCTTAAGCAATGAACATAAAACCTTGAAACAAAGTTACATGATGAATGGATGGAAAATGTGGCCGGCGTTCCAAAAAAAATCCGTTTTCTGCAGGCGTGGGTTGCAGGGTGTTTTACGAATCAGGAATAAACGGCCTCGACCTCACATCGCTTGGCCTCGACTGAAGTAAGTGGTGAACCAAAAATAAAAGCACGAAAGGAAAAATAAAAACCCTGTAGCACAAGACAATTGTCATTTGAAAAAGTAAAAAAAACAATGGGGGCAATCTTACACAGTCCATATAGGGCACAAGCATTATACAAGTCTTCAGCGGCTCTAACAGTTATATCAGAATGAGCTGATTCGTCACACGGCCACGGATTGGTTAACCACAATATGGGGTCATTCAAAAATTATGCAACACTATTTTTTTAGGGGGCCACTAGAATTATGCTAATAATTTTTATTTGACATGGATTCGATTTTTCGGAGTATGCTTACCTCATCGTCGGTATCGCTCACCCCAAACAAAGCCAATGGAAATCTGACGCAACAAACCCAGGGGATAATCAGCAGAGACCTACAGCCTGATGTCTTATACCCCCCCATAAAAACCAAGATGGCGGCCATATTATTTTGTCTGGTGCCATGGCCATGGTTGGTGGATTCAAGCAACAGATGTGGGTAGGGTCCAACAGCTGTGGGTGCACATTTCGAAAATCAGCCCCCAACTTGAACCACCATCCAGAGCTCTTATAGACACTAGAAATAGAATGATGCAATAAAAACACAAGTGAAAAAAAATTAATGTATAATTCCCCAGGAAAATATCAGTAATTCATTTTAAAACCAGTGCGGTATATATGGCAGACCATAGCAGGTGAGATAGGGATCCCCTGGGCAGCATCTCCTTCCACCAAGATCCAAACCTATCTTTGCACAGGTGAGGATGGCAGATAGTCTTACAGAGGAGGTATAGGCACTTTTTGGTGGTACTATCACACTACCGGTAGGAACTCCCCCCCCCCCCCCCCCCCCCACCTACATCCCTCCCCCCCCCCCCCCCCCCCACCCACATCGCGCCAGACCAGAAACTGTTATTAAAATGTGTTGTGCCTAAAACATCAATATTCGTCCAATTTTTCCCCCCGCTTTTTGCAATCGAGTCTTAAACCATCTTATGGACTATAAAAAATGAAATCAGATATCGAATTAGAGTTAAGATAGAGCCGTGAGAGATTCAGAAAGCTCGAGCCTAACAAAAGAGGCCTATGAAAGGCCAGACCTGTACCAAGTATAGAAATATGGTGCCTGTAGTATAGAAGTTGTGGGTGGAGTCAGGAGAACTGGCCAACCAATGGGTGCAGCTCACACTGATGGACACATGAATGGCTCATTTTATTGTACAGACAAGAGAAAGGAGAAGACAACAAAACTACCATTTATATTTGAGAGGCCAAATTAATGTGTAGTGAGGGAAACAAGTGGAGCACATTGGAGGGTCAGTCTCATTAACACCAAAATGGAGCTCTTGGCTTCTGAAGATTTGGATATCTACCTGGACAAGCTGGGAAATGGTCTTTACAGATCATATGCCGACAGTTGTTGCAATGTATCTGGCTGAGGTCCCTTATTACGTTTGGTAAGAGTGTATTATGGAAGATGGACTCATGAAGGAAGTAGTTGACATTATGATGTGCCATGTTCCAATGTTGAAGCTTTGATACAATTATACAAGAGGCTGCCATGCTTCATACAAGCCTTGGTTGAAATGAAGAATTGGGGAAGCATCTACATGTTGCACTGTTGCAGTGCCATAAGAAAAGGTTATTTGTTCTAATTAAACATGCCAGATTTCTTTAGTAAATAACTGGCAGTGAGCCACCATGGCAGTGCCTCGTGATATATAAAAAGATGTTCAAGCATATACTGCTGGATTGGTGTCAAGAGGGTTAGAGTGACTATTTTGTGCCATAATGAGGCCACAAAATTATTAATAACCAATGCACGACCTCAAAAAGACAATGTAAATAGTACGTATTCCTCCCCATTTATTTAGCCTCTGCTCCATCTTATTCACTAAGTTCTCCAAATTTTTGCTTGTAAATGTTGCGAAGCCAAGCTACATACCAAGGTAGCCTTCTTTTCTCCCATTGCAACCTTCTGGGTTCTTCTTCTCTCTGGGTGAGACTCAGACCTATTCCGGTCTAAAATGGGATCCAAGTTGCAATTAAAATCACCACCTAAAATCACCAATCTGTCAGGATAGTTAAGAAAATAAAAGCACTCGTTTGAAAATGCAGATATATCTGTACTATCGCTTGATACATAGACATTGGCAATTCAAATCTGCTGGTTATTTTATAATAAAAAAATAGGGGCAATACCTCTGGGCGCTCAGCTGGTAGAATAAAGCAGTATACTACTCCAGCTAAAGGTATTTTAAACAGCATCACGGTATTCTAGCAACAATTAAAATTGGTTTTAAGAGACAGGGCAGCATGTAGAATACTGGCAACCCCTGTCCCCTCCTCCCCCCTTCCATAGACCCACTTCGACCCAGATTTTTCTAATGTAGTGAACAAACTTTGATACATCACGGGTGATGAAGGTTGTGGTTCAGTTTTATCGAAATAGTGTGTGTAGTTTCAGAGAAGAGAAAAAAATCCTATTTTAGGGGGCAAACCTGGATCTGCTTTGACCCCCAGTAGACCCCCTAAATCCCCAATCTATTTTTTTATGCCGTGAACAAACTTTAGTCACAACATACCAAATACTAGAACGGCACTCAGTGGAGAGAATACCTCCGCCTGGTTGGCCATATCACTCAATGGTGAAGAATCACTTAAAAATTATACTAACTGGATTTGGATCCGGATCTTCAAAAATTGAATCGATTCTTCCTGGTCAGATACACAACTTGTCCAACATGTTTCGTCCAAATCCATTCATAACTTTTTGAGATATCCTGCTATGTATCGTTTTTGGCCCGATCTCTCAATAGTGAAGAATCACTTAAAAAATTGTAGTAACTGGATCCGGATTCGGATCTTCACCAAAATCTAATCATTTCGTCCTTGTCACATACGCTACATCTCTTCCAAGTTTCGTCCGAAACCGTCCACAACTGAGATATCTTGTTCACAAATAAACAGACAGACAGGGGTGAAAACATAACCTCCATGCACCTTTGGTGGCATAGGTAAACATTTGTGCCAAGTTTGGTTACACTCCCATCAGCAGTTTTGGAGAAGAAGTTGCAAGTGTTTACGGACTGACGGACGGACGTCGCGCCATCGCATAAACTCCCCAGAGCTATGCTCCATGTGAGATAAAAAATCAACAGAGGCTAACACCTAGGTATAATTTCTTTAGAAACAGGCGAGTAGATAAAAAGTGCACAGGACTATAAAATGCAATACCAGCTCTTACAGATGCGTTACTTATGAAAAAGCAAGTCCCTCTGAGCTGCCAATTTGTCATGCAACTTGCAATAGTGGGAGTTTCTGCAACAAAACAATATCATTCTGCTTTTTCTTTTCAAATTCGTTGGGATGTGAAAACTATAAGAGGCGGCTACACCCACTGTTTATGGTAAGGTTTGCATTAATCATAAGGAAAAAGATAACTCCAAGACATTTTATACATCCAGGCTTTTAACTCCAAGATGCCTTTTGAATTTCTTGCAGTAAGAGAAATTGGAAAAGCTTCTTCACAATTCATGGAACTTTAACACCAAAGAAACATAAATTAAGAAAAAGATCAAGAATATTGACTTGCTTCTTTTGAGCAGTTTTCTTTAAAAACTCCAAAATATCCGAAGAGGAAACCATACGTTCTGAGTTGTTGTCTAACCCTAACCCTAACTGGCTTGAGTTGATCGAAAAGTCGCCATCGGACTCATAGCTTTCTCCTTCAGTATTTTCTCACATTTGCTCCATTCCAGAAAAAGCAGACACTCCATAGATTTGGGGGGGGGGGGCGAATACTACTAGTCAGAGTAACAATGGCATTACTTTCATCAGTTGAGTGGATATTATTCTGGGGGGGATTCTGTCAAGTAGGTGCTTGAGACACATCAAATTAATACAAAACCCCACGATATTTATATTATTAGGATTGTCAGAATGTTTTGGAGGTCGCAACATAATTACTATATTTCCTCCAATAGATGCCACAGGAATTTTTTTAACCTCCAAATCAAATAGGGAAAGGCATTTATTGGAGGGAGGTGCGTGTATTTTCAATCCTCTCCTCGGGGGGTTGGGGAAGCACTAATTGGATGGGGGAGGTCAAGGAGTTTATTGGAGAGTGCTGTGTGTATTTTTTAAACCCCTCCTGAGGGAATGGGGGGGGGGGCGTTTATTGGAGGGAGGTGTGTATTTTTCAACCCCTTCTACTCATGGGGTGCTTATTGGAGGGGGGAGGTGTTTAGTGGATGGGGCCTGTATTTTTCAACTCCATCCTAGGGGAGGTGCTTATTGGAAGGAACACCATGTACGTTTGTTGGCTTCTCATTTTGCATCTCTAGCGAACTTCCATTTTTCTTCACACAATGAAGTCATTTATCGCATTTACATACTATCGAGTTCCTGGTGATTAAAATCTTCCAAGGAAACGGATTTCCGAACGGGCTTTAACTCTGAGGCGTTCAGTCAAAATATAGCGGAGAATACGCATGGGGGCAAGTGGGGGAGAGGCCGGAGCGCATACCTTCACGGATTCCACCCGATGTCCTCAACACTGCAATAAATCAATTCAAATGACACAGATTTTAATCTGTACAAATAAATGCCGGCTTTATTAAGAAATGCGGTAACCAAATGAAACACAATCACACTAAAATATGCCATTTGGGGTCTGTCTGATTAATTTTTGATCCCAATGCATTCTGTTGTTACTTATCCAATCTCACCCAAACTTGACACGATGACTAAGGGTTACATAATGAAGGTTGTAGCACATTAATTTGCCCACATCCCCAAGGGGGTTTTCTCCCCCGAGCGGGTTTTCCCACCATTGCCGTCAATGGGGTTGCATGTTGAGGTGTATATCTATGTTAAATTACCTTTATTGTGGGGTTTTTCCAAAGACGCTTTTAATAACAAAATCAATGATAATCACATATTATTCATGTTATTACAAAACAATATTAATACTAATTATGTCCCACTTCCCCCAAGGTGTTTTTCCTGCAGTGATAACTTGTATAAATATCTTATAGTTGTAATGGCCTTTCCGTGGGAGCAACGGCTTCCACATGAAGTAAAAATAAAATAAACCACAAGCACGTTTGATTAGCTTTTTAAACAGTCACTAATGCTCTTTGTAACACTAATTGAAGAAATTTGGAGGTCCCCGACATCCGTGAATTAAGGTTTATTACAGAACTGAGTGAAGATCTACGTTACTCTATATACCCCACAAATGTTGGGTTAATAACATGGCCCTTTCTGCCACTAAAGTGTCATTTTTCATTGCGAACGTTTGAAAATTGCTCCTGCTGTTTAACACGGAACTGAAAGGGAGGGAGCCCTGATTGTGCTCATTTACCAAGCGGCTAGCTTGCGCTTGCCAAGCCGGCTGTTCCATAACGGTTTTGAATGGAGTGCTTGCTCGAATGTTTAAACCACTTGGCGACCTCTCCACAATAAACTTGATAAAGTAACACACACCCAATGTTCTTGAGACCCGACCATAGATTGACTGTTATCTATATACCTCAAAGAGGAATGACCATTCTTGCCACTCCTGCAGTGTGCGGGTGTACTAGTAACACTAAATTCCTAAATGGAGGGACCCTCCACACAGACTTGTATACAGACATAACACTAAATTCCTAAATTGAGGGACCCTCCATACATACCTGTATACAGGCAAAGCGGAAAAATAACTGAAAATAAATATGTGTCCGTGTGCACTCCGCTCTGAGCATCTCCAAAATCTCATCAGGGATTGTCAGGCTTTGGCTGGAGATGCACGTTAGTTGGCGTGCAGTGCGTGGGCGGGAAGCCAGGCCTCGCTGTGCATCTCGCTCACTCCTGGCTCCATGCGCGACACGAATGAACAGGCTTGCATCTCGCTCCTCCAGCCATGCTTGTCCTCATGATCACCAGCTAGATGTCAGTACACGGCCATTCACAATGAACTCTCCTTGCGCAAGAGAGCAAAGCGTGACCGTTCACCACGAAATCCTGATTCAAGAGCACGCCGATGCTGGGAGAGACGAAATGTTCCATTTGCTATTGATGCCCAAACGAGAAGCGCCAAGAACAAGCGGTTTGCATTAGTCTCCTCCATAATTCTAAAACCATGAATCCTAGCAGCCCCAAGCTTTGCAAGCAAACTCATCGACCTCCAAGGAATTGCATGAATTAAAACCGGGTGTTTGGGTGTGTTTTTGAAGATCATTTATGCTAACAGACTTACCCGCGTTCAGGTTGCTCTGCTTGGGGTCTTAATTCCGCCATTTTGTCCACTCAATTCAAGTATGCCATGCCTCAGAACAGGTTGCTTTCTGTACAATAAAGCTTCATATCTACAATATAGCTGATCTTCATACCTACAAATCACTGTATTCCTGTATTCATCACAATGCTTATAGACATCCGTGTTTGTGCCTTTATTTAATGTCCGCAAAGCTTGTGAATCTCTTCACCTGAACCGAATTTCAAAATTTAACTGCGGAATTGACCTCAGCAGCAGTTCCGACGATTAAAAAAAAGTGTCCATTTGTCTAATTTGGATATTGTGGGACACTCCTGTCATCTCAACAGTTGCTTGGGTGCTTAAGTTGTTGGAGTGCTTGATTGAGTGCTTAAGCTGCTTGGCGAGCCTCTTCGTGCTTCTTTTGCAAATCATGGCGATACAGTGGACAACGCTCCCTTTTTTTTTTTATGTACGCAGTTTGGTATTACAGGAGATCACGTTGATTCACATTTCTGTGCGCTGTACTTTCATTATATTAATATGCTCTATTAATATACCAACAAAAATATACTTGTTATTAAAAAAAAAAAAACGTCGAATCAAACATCGTGTTTGGAGGTCTGCCATGTTGAACTGTAGCCTTGCAAGTGAAAGTCTGACATTTTGTTTGCTCGCTCTGGTTTGCACATTTCGATAATTTCCTGCTTGATTTTCACTTTTATAGAAGGCTATTTAAAGGTAAATATTTGTGGTTGCTGTTTTTGTGCCAAATTGAAATTATGTGAACAATTTGACTGTCCACTTTGGGGACAACTTATTTATCGGGTCCACTCCACTTGTATTTACATTTTAGAGGACCCTCAAGGTGCTCCACACGAAATTAAAACAAATATGATGAAAATGGATGTTTACAAATGAAATCACATTGTTATGTGAGTTCTGCTGGCAAACATAACAAATGATTGCACAGGCATGCAGGCAAGATGACACGTTTCCTGCGTGGTTTGTCTATGCCATACGTGATTGTACTAATTGATGGATGTAATTGTACTAATGGAGTATGCCCCCCCCCCCCACCACGCCTCCCCCCACCGCCTCCATCCCCACCCACCTCTTGTCTACGACCCTCCCCTGCCACTTCTCCGTTCCTCCCCTACCACTCCCGTACACTACCCTCCCCATCCACTCCTCCTTTCCTCCCCTACCATTCTCCATCCCCTTCCCCTACCTTTCTCCTTCCTTCCCCTCCCTTTTCCAACAAAGTGAATTGATCATTAGCTTTCCAACCAAGTAAATCGATCATTAGCTTTCCAACCAATTAAATCAATAATTATCTTTCCAACCGAGTAAATCGATAATTTGATTTCCAATCAAGTAAATCCATCATTACCCTTCCAACCGAGTAAATCGATTATTACCCTTCCAACCGAGTAAATCGACAATTTTATTTCCTACCAAGTACTGTAAAATGATTATTAGCTTTCCAAGCAAGTAAATCGATAATTAGCTTTCCAACCAAGTACATCGATAATTAGCTTTCCAATAAAGTGAATCGATAATTAGCTTTCCAATAAAGTGAATCGATAATTAGCTTTCCAACCAAGTACATCGATAATTAGCTTTCCAATAAAGTAAATCGATAATTAGCTTTCCAATAAAGGAAATCGATAATTAGCTTTCCAATAAAGTAAATCGATAATTAGCTTTCCAATAAAGTAAATCGATAATTAGCTTTACAACCAAGTACATCGATAATTAGCTTTCCAATAAAGTAAATCGATAATTAGCTTTCCAATAAAGTAAATCGATAATTAGCTTTCCAACCAAGTACATCGATAATTAGCTTTCCAATAAAGTAAATCGCTAATTAGCTTTCCAATAAAGTAAATCGATAATTAGCTTTCCAATAAAGTAAATCGATAATTAGCTTTCCAGGCAAGTAAATCGATAATTAGCTTTCCAACCAAGTACATCGATAATTAGCTTTCCAATAAAGTAAATCGATAATTAGCTTTCCAATAAAGTAAATCGATAATTAGCTTTCCAATAAAGTAAATCAATAATTAGCTTTCCAACCAAGTACATCGATAATTAGCTTTCCAATAAAGTAAATCGATAATTAGCTTTCCAATAAAGTAAATCGATAATTAGCTTTCCAATAAAGTAAATCGATAATTAGCTTTCCAATAAAGTAAATCGATAATTAGCTTTCCAACCAAGTACATCGATAATTAGCTTTCCAATAAAGTAAATCGATAATTAGCTTTCCAATAAAGTAAATCGATAATTAGCTTTCCAATAAAGTAAATCGATAATTAGCTTTCCAACCAAGTACATCGATAATTAGCTTTACAATAAAGTAAATCGATAATTAGCTTTCCAATAAAGTAAATCGATAATTAGCTTGTAGCGACCCATGGGTCCCCCAAGCGAGACCAGCAACAGAATCTCCTTGCTCCAGCCGGTGACGTAACCGGCGGGCAAACCACGGCGCCGGGGTGGCCGGTCACGTGACCACCAAAGCGTGCCGTGCATGCGGTTATAATCCTTTGCACCTGTCGGTCACGTGACCACCAAAGCGCGCCTCGCCTGAGAGGCGTGGCTTTCGGTTTCGGTTGTGGTTTCTGGTTGTGATATATATGCAGCCCGATAAACGGGCTTTTTAGAGTTCCCGAGTTGGTTTTTACAATAAACATCTTCTCGGACGAGTTTGTGTCTTGCCCGTCACTTCGTCCGTCTCAAGCAAGGGCCCTGCTCTTCACTGGTGACCCCAAATTTACGACACGCGATGGACACCGCAGTGTCCCTCAAATTGCCCACCTTCTGGGAAGCACATGCCGCCGTCTGGTTCGCGCAGGCGGACTCCCAGTTCGCCCTGCGTAGCATAACGGAGGACGCCACGCGATACCATTACATGGTCGCCGCGCTTGGCTCCGCGACCGCCGCCCGCTGCCTGAGCTTCCTGCAGAACCCGCCCGCTGACGGCAAGTACGACGCCATCAAAGCACTTCTTCTGGGCACTTTCGCCCTCTCCCCGGCTGAGCGCGCATGACGCCTGCTCGACCTTCCTGAGCTCGGCGATACGCGCCCGTCCGAACGCATGGACTACATGCTCGCGTTGCTCGGCGAGCACCCCTCGGATTTCCTGTTTCGGGAGCTTTTTCTTCGCCAGCTCCCGGCCCAGGTACGGGTCGCCCTGGCAGGCACGACCATCGTGAACCCCCGCGACCTTGCCAAGGAGGCCGACAAGATCGATTCGGCAAGCCAGCTCGCCGGAGCGGCGAGCCAGCTCGTCGGGGTGGCGGCCGGGAGCCCTCCTGCCCACCCGGCCGGCACCCACGACGCAGTTTCCTTCCCGGAGGCCGCCGGGCCGGCGCGACTGGCAGCGGCGACGCCGCGTCGCCCGGTCCCGACGCGTCGACCGGAGCCCCCGCCTGACCCGGCCTGGTGTTATTTCCACGCCAGGTTCAGGCGGCAGGCCCGATCATGTCAACCCCCGTGCACGTTCGGCAAGTCGGGAAACGGGCGGGCCGGCGTTCCCTACCAGCAATGAACGCCGGCCGTTCCGGAAACCTGCTATTCATCGCGGACCAAGCGTCGGGGCGGCGCTTTCTCTGCGACACCGGCGCCCAGCTGAGCGTCATTCCCGCTTCGGCGGAGGACAGGCGGGCCGCCATTTGCGGCCCCTCCTTAATCGTGGCCAACGGCTCCGCCATCCGCACCTTCGGCCCACGCACCGTCGCCCTCCGCTTCGGCAGCCAGCTCTTTCACTTAGGAGTTCGTGACGGCGGACGTCCCCATGGCTTTGCTCAGGGCCGATTTTCTGTGCGCCCACAGGCTGCTGGTCGACGTGAAACGCCGGCGTCTCGTCAACGCCTAAACTTTCAGCTCCCTGGCATGCGCCTTGAGCCGTTCCGCGCCCACCGAGTTTTCCTGCGTCCTCCCATTGGCAGACGACTTCGCACGTCTCCTCGCGGAGTTCCCGGCCCTCACGCGACCGACGTTTTCGGCCATCGCGGTGCGTCACGGCATCGAGCATCACATCCCCACTACGGGCCCGCCGGTGTACGCCCGGGCTCGCCGTGTCGATCCCGCCAAACTCGCCGTCGCCAAGGCCGAGTTCGCCACGCTGGAGCGCCTCGGCATCGTGCGGCGCTCCGACAGCGCCTGGGCCTCGCCGCTGCACATCGTCCCGAAGCCGGGGGGCGGATGGCGGCCATGCGGCGACTACCGCCACCTTAACGACGCCACTACCCCCGACAGGTACCCCGTCCCGCACATCCAGGATTTTTCCGCCCGGTTGGCGGGGCGGACCATTTTTTCAAAAGTGGACCTGATTCGGGGGTACCACCAGGTGCCCGTCCGCCCGGCCGACATTCCGAAGACGGCCGTTATTACACCTTTCGGCCTCTTTGAATTCCTCCGGATCCCCTTCGGCCTCAAAAACACGGCACAGGTGTTCCAGCGCCTGATGGATGGCGTGCTGCGCGACTTGCCGTTCCTCTACACTTACCTGGACGACATCCTCGTCGCCAGCAGGTCCAGAGCCGAGCACCTCCTCCACCTCCGGACGCTGTTCGGCCGCCTCAGCGAGCACGGATTGATCGTCAACCCGGCCAAATGTCACTTTGGTGCGGCGACGGTCGACTTTTTGGGCCACCGCATCACCCGGACCAGCGCCGTGCCGCTACCGGCCAAAGTCGAGGCCATCGCCGCTTACCCGCGCCCCCGCTCCGTCAAGGCGCTGCAGGAGTTCCTCGGGATGGTGAACTTTTATCACCGCTTCGTGCCCCGTGCTGCTCAACTCATGCGGCCCTTGTACGCCGCCCTCCACGGCCAGCTGGCGAAACGCGACGTTGTCTGGTCCACGGACATGGACGCTGCTTTTACCGGCGCAAAACGGGCCCTCGCCAACGCCACGCTGCTGGCCCACCCGGTACCCCAGGCTCCCATCGCCCTCACCACGGATGCCTCCGACTACGCCGTGGGCGCGGTCCATGAACAATGGGTAAACGGGGCCTGACAGCCGCTCACGTTCTTCAGCTGGCAACTCCTGCCCAACGAGTTGAAGTACAGCACCTTCGACCGCGAGCTCCTCGGGCTGTACCTGGCCGTCCGCCATTTTCGCCACCTCCTGGAGGGCCGCCCATTCACGGCTTTTGTCGACCACAAGCCGTTGGTTTTCGCCATGGCCAAGGTCACGGAGCCGTGGTCGGCCCGCCAGCAGCGCCACCTCTCCGCCGTGTCGGAGTACACCACGGACATCCGGCTCGTCGCCGGGAAGGACAACACCGTGGCCGACTGCCTTTCTCGAGTCGGCGCCAACGCCGTCCACCTCGGCGTCGATTTCGCCCTAATGGCAACGGACCAGGCCACCGACGGCACGGTGCAGGTGCTCCGGGTGGCGGACACGGGCCTCGGCTTGGCTGACGTCCCCTTCGCGGACACGGTCCTGCTGTGCGACATCTCTCAAGGCCGACCTCGCCCCGTTGTGCCGGTCACCTGGCGGCGGCGCATTTTTGCTTCGCTCCACGGCCTCTCTCACCCAGGCCAGAAGGCGTCCCAGAGGCTGGTGGCGGCTCATTTCGTCTGGCATGGGCTGCGACGGGACGTCCGTGAATGGGCCAACGCCTGCACACCCTGCCAGCGGGCCAAGGTCCACCATCATACCCAGGCTCCGCTGGCTCCCTTCACCGTGCCCGAGCGACGGTTCAACCACGTCCACGTGGACCTGGTGGGTCCCCTTCCCCCATCGCAGGGGTTCACCCACCTGCTTACCATGGTGGACAGGACCCCCAGGTGGCCGGAGGCCATGCCCCTCACCTCCACCACCACCGCCGACGTGGCCCAGGCGTTCATCGCCACCTGGGTCGCGCGTTTCGGCACACCAGCGGACATCTCGTCGGACCGCGGTCCACAGTTCACGTCCGAACTATGGGGCGCGGTCGCCCGCACGTTGGGCGTTACCCTGCACCGCACCATGGCCTACCACCCCCAGGCCAACGGGTTGTGCGAGCGGTTCCACCGCTCCATGAAGGCCGCACTCATGGCAGGCCTCCAGGACGACGGCTGGGCCGACCGGCTCCCGTGGGTCCTTTTGGGCCTCCGCACGACTCCCAAAGAGGACCTCCAGGCGTCCACCGCCGAGCTGGTGTACGGCCAGGCCCTCCGCGTACCGGGCGAGTTCATTCCCGACGCCACCAGCCCCTGGTCCGCCGCGCACCAGCGCACGGACTTCCAGGAGGCCGCCCGACGTTTTACCCCGGTGCCTACGTCCCCCCAGCACTCCGCACGGTGGAGTACGTCTTCGTGCGCCACGACGCGCACCGGGGGCCGCTCCGGCCACCATACGACGGACCCTTCCGGGTCCTACGACGGGACAATAAGTCCTTCATCGTCAACATCGGCGGCCGGGCGGACCGGATTTCGCTGGACCGCCTCAAGCCGGCCCACATGGACTTCGGCCGGCCGCCACGGCTGGCTCTCCCACCGCGGCGCGGCCGCCCCCCATCCACTGCACCCCCCCCCCGACCACCCGCCACCACACCGGACCCCCCCCCCCCCCCCCCGCGACTGGCCAGGTGTCGGTTCGGTCGGGTCATCCGGACCCCCCTCAGGTTGACCTTCCTGGATCAAGTCCATTCTGGGGGGGCGTGTGTAGCGACCCATGGGTCCCCCAAGCGAGACCAGCAACAGAATCTCCTTGCTCCAGCCGGTGACGTAACCGGCGGGCAAACCACGGCGCCGGGGTGGCCGGTCACGTGACCACCAAAGCGTGCCGCGCGTGCAGTTATAATCCTTTGCACCTGTCGGTCACGCGACCACCAAAGCGCGCCTCGCCTGAGAGGCGTGGCTTTCGGTTTCGGTTGTGCTTTCTGGTTGTGATATATATGCAGCCCGATAAACGGGCTTTTTAGAGTTCCCGAGTTGGTTTTTACAATAAACATCTTCTCGGACGAGTTTGTGTCTTGCCCGTCACTTCGTCCGTCTCAAGCAAGGGCCCTGCTCTTCAAGCTTTCCAATAAAGTAAATCGATAATTAGCTTTCCAACAAAGTAAATCGATAATTAGCTTTCCAATAAAGTAAATCGATAATTAGCTTTACAACCAAGTACATCGATAATTAGCTTTCCAATAAAGTAAATCGATAATTAGCTTTCCAATAAAGTAAATCGATAATGAGCTTTCCAATAAAGTAAATCGATAATGAGCTTTCCAATAAAGTAAATCGATAATGAGCTTTCCAATCATATTATCATCATTCATACGAAAATACGCCATTTGGTGTCTGTCTGTCTGTGTCGGATGAATTTTTGACGCCAATACATTCTGTCGTTACTTATCCAATCTCAACCAAACTTGACAGAATGACGAAGGGTTACATAACGAAGGTTGTAGCACATTCATTTGCCCCCATCCCCAAGGGGGTTTTCTCCCTCAAGTGGGTTTTCCCTGCGATTGCCGTCAATGAGGTTGCATGTTGAGGTGTATATCAATGTTAAATTCGCTTTATCGTGCCGTTTTTCCAAAGACGCTTTCAATAACAAAATTTATGATAATTGCATATTGTTAATGTTATTACAAAACAATATTAATACCAATAATGTCCCACTTCCCCCAAGGCGTTTTTCCTGCAGTGATAACTTGTATAAATAAATAGTTTATAGTTATAATGGCGTTTCCGAGGGAGCAACGGCTTCTACAGGAAGTAAAAATATTATACACCACAAACACGTATGCTTAGCTTTTTTAACAGTTGCTAATGCTCTTTATAACACTAAATGAAGAAATTTGGAGGAATCCCGACATCCGTGAAGTCAGGTTTACTTGCAGAACTGAGTGAAGATCTACTGTACTCTATATAACCCACAAATGTTGGGTTAATAACATGGCCCTTTCTGCCGCTACTGTGGCATTTTTCGTGGCCAACTTTTGAAACTCTCTTCTGCTGTTTCATACAAAACAAAGGGAGAAGCTCGGGTTGTGCTCATTTACCAAGCGGCTAGCTAGCGCTTGCCAAGCCAGCCATTCCTTAACGGTTTTGAATGGTGTGCTTGCTCGAATGCTTAAACCACTTAGCGATCTCTCCACAAGAAACTTGGTAAATGAACACACACCCAATGTTCTTGAGACCCGACCATAGATCGACTGTAATCTATATACTCCAAAGAGGAATGACCCTTCCTGCCCCTCCCAGAGTGAGCGGGTGTACTTGTAAAGTAAATCGATAATTAGCTTTCCAACCAAGTAAATCGATATTTTGATTTCCAACCAAGCAAGATAGCTTTCCAAACTGGTAAATCGATAACTTATTGGTGTGGCGGACACGAAAGCTCACTGGCGCGAGGGCATCATTCCGCGCACCAAGTGGGCGGCGGCCACGCCCGAGGGGTAGGCGTGGCCGCGGGATATACACCGGGCGTGCAGCCCGGAACGCTCCAGTGTTACAGTGGAGCTCTTGAATAAAGACTCTTACAACTTACCGCGTTGTCCGCTTCCTCCTTGCTTACAAGCAGCGCGCGTAACACCGCGCTTCATTGTTGACTCCGACGTTCTGGTCAGCCGTCACTGACCACCCGAACCCGCCACAGCCATGGCAACCAATGCGGTAGCGATAAAGCTCCCCGAGTTCTGGGAAGCTCAGGCGGAGATCTGGTTCCTGCAGGCCGAACCCCAGTTCAGGCTTCGAGGCATCACGGCGGACGAGACACGCTACTGCCACGTCGTCGCCTCCCTCGGGGACGGCACGGCCGCCCGCGTCGTGTCGGTCCTGAGGAACCCACCGGCCGACGACAGGTACGAGGCGATCAAGCGTCTCCTCCTCGCCACGTTCGGCCTCACGGTGGACGCATGGGCCGATCGCCTCGTGGACCTCCCCGAGCTCGGTGACATGCGACCGTCGGTCCGAATGGACCATATGCTGTCGCTCATGGGCGACGAAACCCCGAACGCGCTATTCCGGGCGTTATTTCGACGCCAGCTGCTGGCACGAGTACGCCTCGCGTTGGCCAGTTCTGCGACAACGGAACCCCAAGCGCTCGCGGCCGAGGCCGACAAGTTCTACGCGGCTTTGGACACGCAGGCGAGTTTCAGTGCGGCCGTAGCGGCTCCCGAGCCCAAAACTGCTGCGGGTGCCCACCCCTACTACGCGACGCACCGCGTCGCCGCTGAACCTCCTGCGGGTGCCCACCCCTACTCGAGGGGCGCCTCGTGGCAGCCGCCACGCCCCGCCCACCACCACCGCGGAAACCGCGGCCTCCGGCTTCGCCGCAAACCTGTTGCCATTTCCACGCTAGGTTCGGCCATGAAGCCCGGCAATGTCACCCGCCGTGCTCATTCGGCAGGTCGGGAAATGCCCGGGCCGGCCCTCGGTAGTGGCACTGAGCGCCGGCCAATTAAACAGCCTCCTGTACATAACGGACACCTTATCCGGGCACCGTTACCTGTGCGACACGGGAGCACAGGTGAGTGTCATTCCCGCCGGTACGTCCGACAAGCAGACCGCAGGCCGGGTTCCCGTGCTGCTTGCTGCCAACGGTACGCCCATTCGCACATACGGAAAACACTGCCTTTCTCTGCGGTTCGGAGGACAGGTTTTCCGATGGTCGTTCGTGACTGCCGACGTGCCTATGGCACTGCTTGGCGCGGACTTCCTTTGTGCCAATGGCCTCTTGGTGGACGTAAAGCACAGAAGGCTTGTCCAGGCTGAGACGTTCAGCTCGCTCGCGTGAGCGCTGCCCGCCTCGTTGAGCAGCTCACGGAGCGGCTCACCGAGCTGCTTGCTGAGCGGTTCGGTTCCGGCCAGCTTCATCTGCACGCTTCCGGCAGCGGACGAATTCACCCGCCTCCTCGCCCGTTTCCCGGCTCTCACGAGGCCCACCTTCTTGGCGGGGACCGTCAAGCACGGCGTGGAACATCACATCCCCACCGCCGGGCCACCGGTCTACGCCCGGGCACGCCGCCTCGAGCCGACGAAGCTCGCGGTTGCTAAAGCCGAGTTTGCTATGCTGGAGCGGCTCGGCATCGTGCGGCGCTCCAAGAGTGCTTGGGCGTCGCCGCTCCACATCGTGCCCAAGCCCGGCGGGGGATGGTGACAGTGCGGGGACTACCGCCATCTCAACGACGCCACCACCCCCGACCGCTACCCCGTCCCCCATATTCAGGACTTTTCCGCCCGCTTGGCGAATATGTCCTTCTTCTCGAAGGTGGACCTCATACGCGGTTACCACCAGGTCCCCGTCAGGCCGGAGGACATCCCGAACACGGCTGTCATCACGCCGTTCGGTCTTTTCGAATTTCTTCGGATGCCTTTCGGTTTGAAGAATGCGGCTCAGGCGTTCCAGCGCCTCATGGACAGCGTCTTGCGCGACTTGGATTTCGTCTACGTCTATCTGGATGATATCCTCGTCGCAAGCGCGTCCCGCGAAGAGTACCTCCACCATCTCCGCACGCTCTTCGAACGCCTGGGCCAGCACGGCCTGATCGTGAACCCCGCCAAGTGCCGGTTCGGTGTCGCTGAAATCGACTTTTTGGGGCACCGTGTCACCAGGCACGGGGCCGTCCCCCTACCGGCCAAGGTGGAGGCGGTGAAGGGGTTTCCGCGCCCTGCACGATCAGGGGGCTCCAGGAGTTCCTGGGCATGGTAAACTTTTACCATCGGTTCCTGCCACGCATCGCCCAGCTCCTGCGCCCCCTGCACGAGGCCCTCCGAGGGAAGCTGGGCAAAGGTGACGTCACCTGGACCGAGCAGATGGATGCGGCGTTCGTGGGCGCGAAGCTCGCCTTGGCTAACGCCACCATGCTCGCACACCCGGCGCCCGATGCACCGTTCGCCCTCACCACCGATGCCTCGGACTACGCGGTAGGTGCGGTGCACGAGCAATGGGTGCGTGGAGCTTGGCAACCGCTGGCGTTCTTCAGCCGGCAGCTTCACCCACCCGAACGCCGGTACAGTACCTTCGACCGCGAGTTGCTCGGGCTCCACTTGGCGGTCAGGCACTTCCGCCATCTGCTCGAGCGCCGTGCTTTCACGGCCTTCGTCGACCACAAGCCACTGGTTTTCGCGATGGGCAAGGTCGCCGAGCCGTGGTCGGCCCTGCAGCAGCGTCACCTCTCGGCAATGTCCGAATACACGACGGACATCCAGCACGTCACGGGGAAGGACAACCCGGTGGCGGATTGCCTTTCCCGGTCCGTTGCCCACGCGGTCCACCTCGGCATCGACTATGCCCGGATGGCGGCGGACCAGGCCGCCGACCCCGACGTCCAGGCCTTGCGGACTGCCGTTACGGGCCTCCGCGTCACCGAGGTGCCGTTCGACGGCGCGGGCACGGCCCTCTTGTGCGACGTCTCCCTCGGGCGGCCTCGCCCCATCGTGCCCGCGGGCTGGCAGTGCCAGATTTTCGACGCCATCCACGGCCTGTCCCACCCGGGCACAAGGGCCTCCCAGAGGTTGATCGCCGACAAGTTTCTCTGGCATGGCCTCCGGAAGGCCATCCGCGGCTGGGCCAGCACGTGCCTCGCCTGCCAGCACGCGAAGGTGCACCGACACACCCAGGCCCCATTGGCCCCGTTTGCGGTGCCGGAACGTCGGTTTGACCACGTTCACATGGACCTGGTGGGACCTCTGCCCCCCTCGCGGGGTTTCACCCATGTCCTGACCATGATGGACCGCCCCACCCGGTGGCCGGAGGACGTGCCTTTGGCGTCAACGACGGCGGCGGATGTCGCGCAGGCGTTCATCGCCACCTGGGTCACCCGGTTCGGCGCCCCCTCGGACATCTCGTCCGACCGCGGCCCCCAGTTCACCTCGGAGCTCTAGGGGGCGGTTGCGCGGGGGCTCGGGGTCCAGCTGCACTGCACCACGGCCTACCACCCCCAGGCCAACGGCCTGTGCGAGCGGTTCCACCGCTCGTTGAAGGCCGCGCTCCGGGCGACCCTCCGCGATGGCGGCTGGGTCGACAGGCTCCCCTGGGTGCTGCTGGGCCTCCGGATGGCGCCCAAGGACGACCTGCATGCATCCGCGGCGGAGTTGGTCTTCGGGCAACCGCTGCGGGTGCTGGGCGAGTTCCTCCCCGACTCCACGGCACCATGGTCCGCGGCGCAGGAGCGCTCCGCGCTGCAGGAGACCACCCAGAGGTTCGCCCCGGTGCCCACGGCGCACCACGGGCACCCACCTACGCACCTCGCCCCGGAGCTTCGCACCGCGGAGTACGTCTTCGTCCGGCACGACGCCCACTGGACACCACTGCGGCCCCCGTACGACGGGCCTTTCCGCGTGCTGGAGGCCGGGGTGAAACATTTCACCTTGGACATCAGCGGCACTCCTGACCGTGTCTCCATAGACCGCCTCAAGCGGGCCCACCTCGACGTGGACCACCCACCGCCGGTGGCTCGGCCCCCGCGTCGGGGCCGCCCCCCGGCGGGTGCACTCCCGGCACCGCCCGTCCCCGCCGGCACGCCGCCCCCCGAGCCTGCACCCATCCCGGGTGCAGCCGGAGGCATCCCAGCTGGCATCCCTGCACCCCGGACGCCGCCAGTCGCCAGAGGGCGCTTCGGCCGGGTCATCCGTTTGCCCCGCAAACTGGCCCTCCAGGTGCGCGGGAATTCTGGGGGGCACGTGTGGCGGACACGAAAGCTCACTGGCGCGAGGGCATCATTCCGCGCACCAAGTGGGCGGCGGCCACGCCCGAGGGGTAGGCGTGGCCGCGGGATATACACCGGGCGCGCAGCCCGGAACGCTCCAGTGTTACAGTGGAGGTCTTGAATAAAGACTCTTACAACTTACCGCGTTGTCCGCTTCCTCCTTGCTTACAAGCAGCACGCGTAACACCGCGCTTCATTGGAGTATTTGTTGGAGGAAATATTTTGTCTTGCCCTATTTCGTTCATTCGAAAATTATTTGGCAAAAGAGTCTAACATGGTTATGGTTTGAATGTGGACCCAAAAACCAGTGGAAAATCAGTTTGAATTGCAAATGCAATGGTGTATGTAAATGATGTATCAAAATGGCGCTTGTAGATCAATTCATATCCAAATCTGTGTAGCTTGATGACTGTTTTAATTCTCGGCGGAATACGCGTTGCGCCCTATTAAAGTTGTGCTGTAATGGAGAACTAAACGGGAGATAAATGCCTATGAGCAGGTTCCTTTGGCAGGGAATAAACTCCATGTTGCTTTGACAATAAGGACAATTGATTAACCTTCAACAAATGAAAGTTAACACTTTTAGATTGTTTTGAGGTTGTGCTTTACATTTAATTATTTTAAATGCGCATAATGGTTCAGATGAATGGACTTTTAACGACCGGATGACCTGCTTTGGCATCGTAATCGCATTAAGTCGTTATTGATTGTTAAAAATATACTTCCTTTCTGTAAGGGAGATGGAAAACAATCACTGACTGCCTATTTTTAATGGGACTTGATAAAAATGCATAATTCATTCTGGTGCTTTAAGACTGTTGGCAGAAAATCAAGATGTAAAATGTCACCAAGAAGTTGTGTTGGAAATTAGCAATGGACATTAATTTTACTATATCTTGTTACCTGCGTCACAAAAGGTGGATGGAGGTTATGTTTCCACCCCTGTCTGTCTGTTTGTCTGTCTGTCCGTCCGTTTGTGAACAACATATCTCAAAAAGTTGTAGACGGATTCGGACGAAATTTGGCAGAGAGGTAGTGTATGTGACAAGGAAGAAATGATTCGATTTTGGTGAAGATCCGGATTCGGATCCGGCTACTAGAATATTTTTTTGTGATTCTTCACCATTGGGGGTTCGGGTCAAAAACGATACATAGTAGGATATCTCAAAATGTTGTGGACGGATTGGGACGAAACTTGGTGGACCGGTGGGGTGTCTGACAAGGACGATTCCATTCGATTTTGGTGAAGATCTGAAAATGGATTCGGATATGGGATTTATTTAATTTTTAATGTGAATCTTCACCATTGATTGATAGGGCTAAATCCAACATATCGTTGGATATCTCAAAAAGTTATGGACGGATTTGGACGAAACTCGGTGGACAGGTTGTGTGTGTGAGACAAGGAAGAATCGATTCAATTTTGGTGAAGATCCGGATCCGGCTAGTATAATTTTTTTAGTGATTCTTCACCAATTGGCAGAAAGGGCCAAAAACGATACATACCAGGATATCTCAAAAAGTTGTGGATGGATGATTTCGATTAAATGTGATTCTGTGTTGTGATTTTCTGGTCTACTCTGGGATACAAAACGTAAACTGTTCACCTGGCGGAGGTATGCTCTCTACTGAGTGCCATTCTAGTTATAGACTTTATGTATGCAAAATGGTGGAACCCCACTACACCCACCCCACCAGTGTAAGCTACATACTTGTCCTTTGCCTACCCTCACGTTATTTTTTTTCTCTCCTCCAAAGCTTTCATTTCCTCCTTTTCTCTTTGTTGTCATCCATCATTTACTTCCTTTTACTGTATTCCTTAATTTAGTAGCCCAACCGCCCCCCTACCCAACCCATTTCAATCCAACCACTTCTCTGCATACATAATAAATAAATGACCCCTTAGGAGAATTGCCAGTGCTTTCATGCCCATACCAAGTTGCATTGAACGCATTCAAGGAGGAGTTAACCACAAAGTGTGGCCTGGCATGACATTTTGGGCCAAACCATACAGGTTTGTATCTGCCCAGAAGGTCATTAGTAAGCCAGATGGGTTCTAACCACACAATAACCCATTTGAATCATGTAACGGATTAGTTGGATCACTTTTTTTTCTGCAAACAAATAAATGGAATGATGCTCATTGCATCCGGTTGGTTGTTGTGTTTTCCTCCCATCTCGTCTGTTGGATTTGGGAGAAATTTTACATTCTCTCAACATTCACCCACATGCTTTTCAAATGATACTAGTGGGTATTTAACTGCCACAGCGAAAGTACAACTTAAGCAGCTCGAAGCAGCATTAAAAATTGCACTTTGCTTGTCCTGTAATTGGCTTGATCGTATGGAAGTTTAACTGTGGTTCGTGCTTTGCTATTCTCCAGTGTTTTATGACCCCGCGTGCGCAGCACAAAGCAGGGTTAAGAAATTGGTTCACTCTGTCTGTCTGTCCGTCAGTCTATTTCTGTGATCGAGGAATTCTTTCATTTCAATTTAATTTTATATTTTGAACGCTGAAGAACATTCATCAGGACATGAATCGGAACACGAGCCCGCAGTTAAGCAGGACTGGCTCTGAAATTGGCAAATTGCACGCAATCTCGCTCCAAGCACACATGCACACTCGCGGTAAATTGCTTCAATCTATCTGTCTGCCTGGCAGAATTGAACAGAATTGAAAATTATTCCAAACAGGAAACTAAACATAAACGACACAAACAACAGGCACGAATAGCTAATTTAACATGTTATGGTGGTATAAAAGACACTCAATGCATCAATGGCGGTAAACTCCCAAATCAAAGGGGGTTTTTTCTACAAACCATTAAAATCTTTATTTTATTTCAATTGAAGTATATACAGACTTGGCATTTAATATGGAATATTATTTTTTTCTTGACTTGGGTTTACTTTCTGAACTCATTATATCAATCTGGTGAGTTTCTTTTACGCTTCGGTGATGTCTTTGTTGAAAGAACCATGTCACTGATTGTCTTTCGCAGCAAGAAGTCAATAACAGGATTATATCACAGGTGGCGTGACAAAATGTAAGGACAGGTACATTTGACGATTGGCTTCACAATCGGGTATATAATGGTCGTTGCCTTCTGTATTAGTGGAAAACAACTGCTGCACGTCTACAAAAGTTATTGCCGCTTCCTCTGGAGATGGTCCATCAACTTGACAATGCTGTTTGTCATGGAGTGGTGGCTTTACTAAATTCTGGCATGAAACAGCATGCTATTGCTCGGCAGTATGGCATCACTCAAGGTCAGCTGTCAAAGATCCTGAAACCAAATGCTCAGAGGGGTGTCCCTACTCCAATACCGATGCCAGGACGTTCACGCAGAACCACAAGGAGAGATGATCACCAGCTGCACCGGTTAGTCTGCAATGGCCGTACCAAGTCAGCTAATCGGCTTAGGGCTGAGTGGCAGCAACTGACAAATGTGCCTGTATCCAGAAGGCTAGTCAACCAACGACTGGTTCAAGCAGGCTATCGTGCCAGGCGTCCCCTGAGAAAGCCACGCCTGACCAGACAACACAGCCAGCGCCGATTGCAGTGGGCCAGAGAGCACCGTCAATGGCAGCCAGGACACTGGAATCACGTGACCTTCAGTGACGAGTCTAGATTTCTGGTCTATCATCAAGATGGCCACGTCCGAGTGCGCAGACAAGTGCATGAAGCCCACAACGAAGATTGTATAGTGCCAAGTGTCCAAGCTGGAGGTGGTGGGGTGACCGTTTGGGCTGCTTTTCATGCAGGGGGCAAAACTGACCTGGTTGTTCTGAATGGAAACCTGAACCAGTTCAAGTACAGGGTCATTCTGGAAGAAACATTGCTTCCATTTGCTCATGCAGCCTTTCGCGGAAACTTTGTCTTCCAAGATGACAATGCACGGCCTCATCGTGCTCGCATGATCCAACACTTTCTTGCTGACCGTGGTGTAGAGCATATGGAGTGGCCTGACATGTCCCGGGATATGAATCCGATAGAGAACTTGTGGGCAGAATTAACGCGTCAAATCGACAACTTGGACCAGCAGCCTACCTCTGTGCGTGAATTGCAGCAGACTATTGTCACTGCATGGCAAGCGATTCCTGTCCAAACCTTGGCAAATCTCGTGAACAACATGCCTCGACGTGTACATGCTCTCCTGAATGCTCGTGGGGGTTACACGAAATACTGAACTGTAACTTTACTGTCCGTAATCCCAGTCATAATTTAGCTTTTGTCTTTGTTGAAAAATAATTTGGCTCACGTGCAAAATAAAGAGATACTTCTGGAAAACGTACAGGAGTTTAACACAGTACTGTCCGTGAATTGAGTTCGATATCAGTTTACATCACTTTCAAGGATCCATTTATTTGCTTCGAAATGTCAAATGTGGTTTTTGTTTCTTTTAAAGGTCACACTAACAAAATCTAGAATAATTTCAACATAATTCCAATGAACTTTTGCTTCTAAGTCATCTTGAAAAGTAAGTTCACCCCCACCAAAAAAATATTCCATATTAAATGCCAAGTCTGTATTTGAACACTAGAACACAAATTGCCTTGTTTGCATGAACACGGTCATGTTTGCCATGTTTGCCTTGAGGTCATGCTTTTTAACACTAAATTGAAAGGGAGGAAACACCCCACTAACTGACCCAAGCCTAGATCTACTGTAATCTATATACCCCAGAGAAGATAATAATATGGCCCTCCCTGCCACTCCCGTAGAGTTAGGGTTAGGGTGTACTAGTATTATAAAAACCTTATTCTGTTTGTTACTTGTAAAATGGAATCTTTTTCAAGTACAGACGAACCCCGCTATTCACAGCTCCACTATTCACGGAATCCACGTATTCGCGGTTGATAAAATGCGACCTGTTTCTCTATTCGTGGAAAAATGGCCCACAAATTCGTGGTTTTATTTCTTTTCGCAGCTGTGTTCCGCCAAATAACGCCCCCCTCCCCTATTGGTGGAAACCTCGTATCCGCGATTGATAAAATGCGACCTGTTTCTCTATTTGAGGAAAAATGTCCCGCAAATTCGTGGTTTTCTTTATTTTCGTGGCTGTGTTCCACCAAATAGCGTTTTTTCGCCCTATTCGAGGAATCTGCGTATTCACGGTTGATAAAATGCGACCTGTTTCTCCATTCGAGGAAAAATGTCCCGCAAATTCGCGGTTTTTTTCTTTTTGCGACTATGTTCCGCCAAATAGCGTTTTCCCCCTATTTTCCCAAATAGCGCTATGTTCCGTGAATTCACGGTTTTTCAGGGGCGCAAAAATTAATTTCACGTGCCGTTAGCTTGACACCTTTATAAAAGCCATCTTTCACCAGCCATGCATAAAGCAGCAGGACGTACACAAAAAAAACTTTTTCTACGAGCCGTGAGCATGACCTGCTCCTGTGTTACCTCTCGTGTGTTTTGCGTTTTCATGGCTTTTGCGGGATATCCCGTCATTAATACTGTGAATAGCTTCACATGGTAGTGCAGCTTTCACAGGTAAACATTGCTTCGCGGGATATCCCACCAGCTGCATAACACGTCATCCCTGCGAGTTATTGTACAGAATGATAGCGCTCCACATTATCTATTAGTGCAATTAACTGTCTCCCTTTGCCCCATTGAAACAATGGCACGGCATTCATTCGCGATCGACATTCGTGGATTATTGCCGACATTCGTGGGTTTTGTCTTGCAATTTCCGGGACTTTCATCAACCTTCGCGGATGATCGTCGACATTCTCAGGATTTGCCTCGCCGTTCGTGGATTTTGCCTCGCCATTCGCTGTTTGTTCCTCACCATTCGTGGATTTTCCTGACTCGGGAACTTATCCCCCCTTTTCCATTGAAACAATGCCCCCCTATTTGCGGGTTTCGCTATTCGCGGATTTTCCGGGAAAGGATCCCCGGCGAATAGCGGGGTCCGACTATTGGTTGTTCTTGTGTGTTATTCTGTCTTTGTCTGTTTATCTGTCTGTCTGTCAATTGCCTTAAGGTCACAATTTTAAAGCGATCTTCACGAAACTTCAGCAAATTGCAGAGTTGGTCATAAGGAAGAAGCCTTATGATGCTGCAATCAGCTTGGAAATCAGCCAACATCACCGCTTTACACAAAAAAGGTGCAAAAACAGATCCTTGCAACTACAGACCAATCAGTCTTCTCCCAATTATCAGCAAAGTCATGGAATCCATCATTGCTTCGGATATCAAATCCTTCCTCTTCTCAAATGGCTTGATCTCTGATCATCAATTTGGTTTCAGACCAGGTCACTCTACTCTGGACATGCTGCTTCTGCTGTCTCAACAATGGATGGAGGTCCTCAATGCCAAACAACAAATTAGAGCTATCTCCCTTGACATATCACGTGCCTTCGATACGGTCGGATACCCCGCTCTGCTCACCAAACTCTCCTCCTATGGTATCCATGGAAATCTCCACGCATGGCTTGTGGATTTCCTTTCGAGTCGTAGTCAACGTGTGGCCCTGAATGGGTTTCTCTCATCTTCCCTACCTGTTCAGGCTGGAGTTCCCCAAGGCAGTGTTCTGGGCCCTGTGCATTTTCTGGTCTTCATCAATGATCTCTCTGACTCTCTTGAAAATCCTCTCTATATTTTGCTGATGACTCCACTCTCTGCCGCTCCAATCCTCATCCCTCAGATCGGCAGTCTGCAGCCTCCCCACTCTCTGCAGACCTGGACAAAGTCACAGACTGGTCAAACAAGTGGAACATGTCTTTCAATCCTGACAAATCTTACACTCTCACTATGTCTCTCTGAAAAGACCGACTGGACAACCCTCCCATCTACTTTCTGAACAATCCTCTCCAAAAAGTTCTGTCACTCAAGCTTTTGGGTCTCACTATCTGCCATGATCTTTCCTGGGGAAGCCACATTTCCAAGCTGGCTGCCAAAGCCAGTCGCCGACTGGGCATCCTCGGTCGTGCGAAGTCTTTCCTTGGCACACCTGAGCTCCTCACCACATACAAGGCTTTCATCCGCAGCTCAATGGAATACTGTTGTCCCATCTGGGCTGGTGCTCCTGCCTCACACCTAGCTCGTCTTCACGCTGTTGAAACCAAACTTTCAGAATCATTGGAATCTCTCTGCGATGAAGCTAACTCCGAGGGCCTTTCACTCACTCGCCGCAGGCAGGTTGGTGGTCTTTCTGTCTTCTACCGACTCCTATCTGGCCTAGCTCCCCCAGCTCTATCTGTGCTCTGTCCCCCAAATATTCCTACAGGTCGCACAAGATCTGCCAGTAACCCTCTTCTGGTGAAATTGCCAAAATCAAGACTCTCTGCTCACCTTCACTCCCTCATTCCTCTTTACTCCCGCCTCTGGAACAAACTCCCTCACTCTCTTCAATCCCACTCCTCCCTCCAGGTCTTTAAAACAGCTGTTCACCACCATCTCTTGTATTCCCCCATCCAAAATCTCGATCTTTTCTACCCCCGTTAATTCACCCCAGATCCACTTTTTTTTTTGGAAATCCCGACTTCTTTCTTTCTTGGAAGTTCTAGCAGTGTTCATGTGTTTTATATCTTCCCCACCCCCTCCCCCGCCTTCCCATGCATCCTCCCCCCAAGCCCTCTACCTCCCACGGATCTTCCGTTGTCCCTGTTCTCTGCTGTTGTACTTGTGTGCTTCCCTCTCTCCCCATGTTGTCTCCCGCTCTTCTCTCCCACTCCCTTTATTGTATGTTTTGTGTATCCGTTTGTCCTTTTTGTGATTGATGTTAGCTCTTTCACGATCCTCGGTGTTGTATCCAAAAAAAATGAAAAAAAAATAAGTAAAAAATCTTTTAAAATTAATTTTCATCTGAAAAATCCTCAATTCTCATTCTATTAACCTGAGGATTAAACAGCAATTGCATAGTGCATCACTCAATTGGGAAAGCAACTGTTTGAGGTCAAAGGTCAACTCAAGGTCAAACTTCTAAAATCATCAATTTTCATCCGGTTGATCTGAGTTATGATTAAGATCGTGAATTGTAATCTTAATGAAATGGACAATTTGATGTCTCCATGGCAACTTCGATTTTAAGGGGATGGGAGTGGAATTTGCAAGCATCATGCTTTGCACGACGTCTTTCTTGTTACTTGGCAAAAAAAAAAAAAATTGGACAAGTATATTGATCACTCCGGTTTGTGTGTGTTTGTTTGTCCGCTCACTTATACTTGCCTACAGGTCCCAATTTTAAACCGATCTTCACAAAACTGGAGTTTTTGGTCCAACAAAATCATATATATATATTTTTAGGTCAAAAGGTCAACATAGGCCAAAAGGTCAACAACCTTTTCAAATTTCTAAAATCCTCAATTTTCATCCAATTGACTTGAAATTTGAATAGGATTAACATATCAGCTATCTGAATTCAACCACCAACTATTTTTTAGATCAACATAGGTTACAAGGTCAACATAGGCCAACGGTCAACCACTTTTTTTCAGATTTCTAAAATCCTCAATTTTCATCTGATTGACTTGAAATTTGAATGTGACTTTCATATCAGCAAACTGAATTCAACCACCAACTATTTTTGAGGTCAAAAAAGGTCACAAGGTGAACATCAGCCAAAGGTCAACAATTTCAAATTTCTAAAATCCTCAATTTTCATCTTATTGACTTGAAAACTGAATAGGATTTTCATATCCGCTTAGTGAAACCAACCACCAACTATTTTTGAGGTCAACTTAGGCCAAAAGGTCAACATAGGCCAAAATTTCTGAAATTGTCAATTTTCATCCGATTAACTTAAACTTTGAAGACGATTTGCATATTAGGTCAATGAATTCAACCACTAATTATTTTTGAGGTCAAAATGATGCTCTATTGAGTGCCAAATCTACTTTGTTCTGTTTTGCCAAGTGTCGCTCTATGAGTGATTTTTTATTTTTTGGTTTGTTTGTTTATCTGTCTTTGCAACGATTTTCTCTTGAACTAGTTGACTAGAGGGATAATAATAACTCAAGTATAATTACAAAGGTCTTTATCTGAAGAGTTTCAGTTGTATACATATTTTCCCCATTAGAAATAACCTTATATGTGTTTTTTTTAAATCATTTAGCCTACCTTTCCGCTATTTTTCCTGAAGAATCGTGCGATGATGGAATCTCGTGAGATTGTGAATATTAATCGTTGTTTCGTCGTTATTTATTTTTAATGGGGACGTTCTTAAGAAAGGGGAAGAAGAGGACTGAATGAGGGTTGGGGTGGTGGGAGGTAGAGCAGAGTGTTAGAAGAGGGTGGTTATGCCATTCCGACTGCATGGACACTGGACAGTCTGTGCGAGCTCTGACAAAAGGGATCTATGAGTGTCTGTGTGTTTTTTTAAGTTGTGAATTCTTAAGGCTCCTTGTATTGGTATAAACCTTGGTTGAATATTATGCTAAATATGCAACTCCGTGTCACAGCCTCCTTGATAGGCCAGGACACTTTGTGTGTTGCTGTACCGTCATGAGCATTACAAAATGAACCTTAGCTCTTTCACGAGCCTCGATTCAGTATACAAAAAAAAAAAAAAAAAAAAAAGGGGAAAAAATGAAAATAGCAAACGGTAAAGGTTTCCTTTATGGGTCTGTTAGGTTAATTGATGTGAGAGTGGAATGGGTGTAAAAGGGGATCGGGGGGGGGGGCATAATATAGTTGTCTTTATATCACTGCATGTCCCTAAAACTATCTTCACATAATCCATGGTAATTTTAACCAAACAAATTATTTGAATAAATCAAGAAGTTTTTAAACTCATTTTACTCTTCTTTTTTCTTTAAGCGCCAGGTGCGAACAACACCAGAACATTCCGTAATGAACCTCCAAGTTTAGAGATCCTTCACCAGCACACCAATAAAAGGGTTCCTTCTTCTTCTTCTTTTCTAACGTGATTTTTTTTTTTTACCGCAGGATTCTTATAGTATGGATATAAGTGAATGAAGGGAAGTAAATTGAAAAGGGGAAAAAGAAGGGAAGGCTGGAGGACAAATAGTGTAGGAGATAGCAGGGTGGTTTGGAAGGATATTTATAAAAAGGAAATTTTTTAGAAGGACAGAGATGGGAAGGGCTAGTGAGAAATGTATGGAGAATGTATGACGAAGGTCGTTGTTAAATTTGAAAAAGAAATTGGACTTTTCTAACCGTAAATTGTAGACGGAACTTTCGAAGGTGAAATCCAAGATTTTGCCAAAAATCTAAAGCAATAGCATCAGGTGAATATTTCATGCTCCACGTGAGGGCTATACAAGGTGATGGATTGTAGAGGGATGGAATACACAACTTCAGTGTAAGCGTATGCATAGCTAACCGAGTAAAGCGATAAAACGGTCTGCTTGCAATAACTTGGACGAACTCCAGAACTATACCTGGCAAAACTTTTTGTAAGGAATACATTTTCATTGCTTCACCTGTGCAAGCGTGTAACGCATCATCAGCATCTAATATCCGTTGTGCAATCGCCAGATCAGCAGCGTTGGTTGATTTGGAGTGAAGGCACCATTACACCGAGGGAGAGTGTCCTGTGGTATAGCCTTGGAATTCTCAAGACGGTTCGGCAGAAATCAAGGTATTGGTAGAATGTCCTCTACGAGACTCGGTAGTGTAATGGGAGGTCGCTGCTTCGGACCAGATCCTGCCTGAGTCACACAAAGACTTTAAAATGGTACTTGCTGTCAAAGGATAGATAACGGATGAAGAAAAACCATAGCTTGGCAGCCATTGCGCAGGCTTAATGGCCTCCTCCTGTGTTTACGTTCCTTTGAAGGGAACTCCATTATTGTCCAAAGTCTTTCCTGTTAACGGAGAACAAACAACAAAATATGCTAAAATTATTACCTCCGCCATCGAAGGTGGACGTTATGTTTTCACCAGTCTGTCTGTTTGTCTCTTCGTTTGTCTGTGAGCAGGATATCGCAAAAAGTTATGGACGAATTCAGAGGAATCGTGGTGGATACGTTGGGTGTGTGACAAGGACGAATTGACCAGATATTGGTGAAAATTCGGATACGATCATTTTTTAAAAATTTGTAAATGATTCTTCACCATTCAGTGAAAGGGTTAAAACCAATAAAAAGCAAGATATTTCAAAAAGTTATGAACGGATTTGGACGAAATTTGGTGGACGGCTTGTGTGTGTCACAAGGATGAATTGATTCGATTTTGGTGAAGATCCGAGTTGAGTCCAGATCCTGATACAATAATTTTTTAATTATTTAAAGTGATTCTTCACCATTGAGTGATGATGGCACCAACATCGATATGTAGCATGATATTTCAAAAAGGTGTGGACGAGTTATAACAAAACTTGGTGGATGAGTTGGTCAAGTGACGAGAACAAGCCGATTCAATTTTGGTTCAGGTCCGAATCCAGATCCGACCCATCAGTGGATACAAAAAGCAAACTGTTCAACCTGGCCGAGGTACGCTCTCTATCGAGTGTCTTTCTAGTTGTGTGTGTGATGCTTCCAATTGAAATCATTTCTGAAATGTGGAGCGTTTCTCTGTACCTTTCCACAACCTTCTTGGAGTACCTGTAACCTCTCGAGGACACGGCTGGTTGGAGTGTTCATCAATGTCACAGAGCGAGGCCTAACCAAACCGAGCCAATTAACACAGCGTGCCCCAATGGTGGCCTCTGTTACATTCCCCAAGGAGTCTTCTCATTGCCTTTGTCTTCTTTCTGAATCCACTGCCAGGCAAGCTTCACCTGCACCCTCTGCATGCCATTCCAGGTGTGCTGTCTGGACCAAGTCGGATGGGGTTTTGGAGGGAATTGGGAGCAATGGCTTTGGGAAAACAGGACACCATGATGATGATCATCCAATTTCGCTGAATCTCACATCATTAAACAAGACAGAGAAGCAAATTTATATATTTTTTGATTTAAAAAAATCTAACAAAGAGTGGAAGGTTAACATTCGGATTGTGAAATGTTGAGGAATCCATAGAATAGGCACAGACAGGTGGACATATAATGTACTGCAAATTTGGTTAATGAGGGTATCAAAGAGCACAGGTGGGAACATTATGACTCGAGTGGATGCATTGGGAGCTTTCATCCAATGAGAGGCCAGGATATAATGCTTGCCATGACTTCGTTCACTCTGTGTTGGAGGAAAATGGTCTTGCTCGGTAAGATTAGTCACCATGTGCAGTAAAGATGATATTGTGGCGGACACAAAAGCCCACTGGCGTGGTGACATCATTCCGCGCACCAAGTGGGCGGTGGCCACGCCCGTGGGGTAGGCGTGGCCTCATGATATACACCGGGCGCCCAGCCCGGAGCAGTTCAGTGTTACAGTGTGCTCTTACAATAAAGACGTTTATATGTTACCGCTTGTCCGCTTCCTCCTTGCTCACAAGCAGCGCGCGTAACGCCGCGCTTTACTGGTGACCCTCGACGTTGGATCTGCCGTAGCGATCCTTCCGAACACAACGACAAGGCAATGGCGATTAAACTTCCCGAATTTTGGGAGGCCCAGGCCGAAGTCTGGTTCGTTCAAGCCGAAGCCCAATTTCAGCTTCGGTGCCTCACCAACGACGACATGCGCTACTGCCATGTCGTCGCCTCCCTCGGGCCCGGCACGGCCGCTCGAGTTGTGTCCGTCCTTCGCCACCCACCGGACGGCCACAAGTACGAGGCACTCAAGCGACTACTCCTAGCCACGTTCGGCCTCACAGACGACGCACGGGCCGACCGCCTACTGGATCTCCCCGAGCTCGGTGAGACGCGCCCGTCGGTCCGAATGGACCATATGCTGTCACTGTTGGGCGACGAAGCCCCCGGTTCGCTATTCCAGGCGCTTTTCCGGCATCAACTTCCAGCGCAGGTTCGCCTCGCGTTGGCCGGGACCGAGCTAACGGAGCCCCGAGCATTGGCAGCCGAGGCGGACAGGTACTTTGCCGCTTCGGACACGCGGGCGAGCGTCGGCGTGGCCGTCACGGCCCTCGACGCTGATGTTCAGCAGCATATTCCACAGCATCAGCTTCTACAGCATACGCAGCATGCTGATACGCACCTCGTGAACGCCGCCACGCCCCGCCCACCGCCGCGGCGAAAACCGCCACCGCGGGGAAACCCGCCAACTCCACCGGCCTGGCGGAGCCAGCCGCGCTCCTCCAGCTCCACCACCTGGTGCTGGTTCCACGCCAAGTTCGGCCACGAAGCTCGGCGGTGTCATCCGCCGTGCTCCTTCAACGGGTCGGGAAACGCCCGGGCCGGCGCTCAATAGTGGCGATGAGCGCCGGCCGTTCGAGCAGCCTGCTGTTCATAACGGACACCTTCTCCGGGCGCCGTTACCTGTGCGACATGGGAGCGCAGGTGAGTGTCATTCCCGCCGGCACGTCAGACAAGCACGCCGCGGGTGGGGGCCCCGCGCTGCTTGCCGCGAACGGGACGCCCATCCGTACGTATGGAAAACGCTGCCTCTCTCTGCGGTTTGGAGGGCAGGTTTTCCGATGGACGTTCGTCACCGCCGACGTGCCCATGGCACTGCTTGGCGCGGACTTCCTGTGCGCTAATGGGCTCCTGGTCGACGTCAAGCGCAGACGTCTTGTCCAGGCCGAGACGTTCAGCTCGCTCGCTTGTGCGTTGCCCAGCTCAACGAGCGGCTTGCCAAGCGGCTTGCCGAACGATTCGGTTCCAGCCACGTTGGTCTGTACGCTTCCGGCAGCGGACGCATTCACCCGCCTCCTCGCCGGCTTCCCGGCCCTCACGCGGCCCACCTTCTCGGCGGGGGCCGTCAAGCACGGGGTGGCCCATCACATCCCCACCGTCGGGCCACCGGTCTACGCCCGGGCACGCCGCCTCGAGCCGACGAAGCTGGCGGTGGCAAAAGCGGAGTTCGCTACCCTGGAGCGACTCGGCATCGTTCGGCGCTCAGAGAGTGCTTGGGCGTCGCCACTGCACATCGTGCCGAAGCCCGGCGGGGGATGGCGACCGTGCGGGGACTATCGCCGTCTCAATGACGCCACGACTCCCGACCGCTACCCCGTCCCCCACATTCAGGACTTTTCCGCCCGTTTGGCGGGCAGGTCCTTCTTCTCGAAGGTGGACCTCATACGCGGCTACCATCAGGTCCCCGTCAGGCCGGAGGACGTCCTGAAGACGGCGGTCATCACGCCATTCGGACTCTTCGAGTTCCTGCGCATGCCCTTCGGTCTGAAGAATGCGGCTCAGGCGTTCCAGCGACTGATGGACAGCGTCCTGCGCGACTTGGATTTTGTCTACGTCTACCTGGACGATATCCTCGTCGCCAGCGCGTCCCGCGAAGAGCACCTACGCCACCTCCGCACGCTCTTCGAATGCCTGGGCCAGCATGGCCTGATTGTGAACCTCGCAAAGTGCCGGTTCGGCGCCGCCACAATCGATTTTCTGGGGCACCGTGTCACCAGGCACGGAGCCGTCCCCCTGCCGGCCAAGGTGGAGGTGGTGAAGGGGTTTCCGCGCCCCCGCACGATCAGAGGCCTGCAGGAGTTCCTGGGCATGGTGAACTTTTACCATCGGTTCCTGCCCCGTATCGCCCAGCTCCTGCGCCCCCTGCACGAAGCTCTCCGAGGTAAGCCGGGCAAAGGCGACATTATCTGGACCGAGCAGATGGACACGGCGTTCACGGGCACGAAGCTCGCCTTGGCTAACGCCACCATGCTCGCGCACCCGGCGCCCGATGCACCGATCGCCCTCACCACCGATGCCTCGGACTACGCGGTGGGCGCGGTGCACGAGCAATGGGTGCGTGGAGCTAGGCAACCGCTGGCGTTCTTTAGCCGGCAGCTTCGCCCGCCCGAACGCCGTTACAGTACCTTCGACCGCGAGTTGCTCGGACTTCACTTGGCGGTCAGGCACTTCCGCCATCTGCTCGAGGGCCGTGCGTTCACTGCCTTCGTCGACCACAAGCCGCTGATCTTCGCGATGGGCAAGGTCACCGAGCCGTGGTCGGCCCGGCAGCAGCGTCACCTCTCGGCCGTGTCCGAGTACACGACGGACATCCAGCACGTCGCGGGGAAGGACAACCCGGTGGCGGATTGCCTTTCCCGGGCCGTCGCCAACGCAGTCCACCTCGGCATCGACTATGCCCGGATTGCAGCGGACCAGGCCGCTGACCCCGACGTCCAGGCCTTGCGGACCGCCGTCACGGGCCTCCGCGTCACCGAGGTGCCGTTCGATGGCGTGGGCGCGGCCCTCTTGTGCGACGTCTCCCTCGGGCGTCCTCGCCCCATCGTGCCCGCGGGCTGGCAGCACCAGGTGTTTGACGCCATCCACGGCCTGTCCCACCCGGGCGCGAGGGCCTCCCAAAGGCTCATCGCCGACAAGTTCGTCTGGCATGGCCTCCGGAAGGCCGTCCGCGGCTGGGCCAGGACGTGCCTCGCGTTCCAGCGCGCCAAGGTGCACCGGCACACCCAGGCCCCGTTGGCCCCGTTCACTGTGCCGGAACGCCGGTTTGACCACGTCCACGTGGACCTGGTGGGACCTCTGCCCCCCTCGCGGGGTTTCACCTACGTCCTCACCATGGTGGACCGCACCACCCAGTGGCCGGATGCCGTGCCCTTGGCGTCGACAACGGCGGCCGATGTCGCGCAGGCTTTCATCGCCACCTGGGTCGCCCGGTTCGGCGCCCCCTCAGACATCTCATCCGACCGCGGCCCCCAGTTCACCTCGGAGCTCTGGGGGGCGGTTGCGCAGGGGCTCGGGGTCCGGCTGCACCGAACCACGGCCTACCACCCCCAGGCTAACGGCCTGTGTGAGCGATTTCACCGCTCATTGAAGGCCGCGCTCCGGGCCACCCTCCGCGACGGCGGCTGGGTCGACAGGCTCCCCTGGGTCCTGCTGGGCCTCCGGACGGCGCCCAAGGAGGACCTGCGCGCATCCGCGGCGGAGTTGGTCTTCGGGCAACCGCTGCGGGTGCCGGGCGAGTTCCTCCCCGACTCCACGGCACCATGGTCCGCGGCACAGCAGCGCTCCGCTCTGCAAGAGACCGCCCAGAGGTTCGCCCCGGTGCCAACGGCATGCCACGGGCACCCACCGACGCACGTCGCCCCGGAGCTTCGCACGGCGGAGTACGTCTTCGTCCGCCACGATGCCCATCGGACACCACTGCGGCCCCCGTACGACGGGCCTTTCCGCGTGCTGGAGACCGGGGCGAAGCACTTCACCCTGGACATCGGCGGTACTCCTGACCGCGTTTCGGTAGACCGCCTCAAGCCGGCCCACCTCGATGTGGACCATCCACCGCCAGTGGCCCGACCCCCACGTCGGGGCCGCCCTCCTGCGGGCGGACCCCCGGCACCGCCCAGCCCCGCCGCCCCCCGGTCCTGCACCCATCCCAGGGGCAGCCAGGGGCATCCCACCTGGCATCCCTGCACCCCGGACGCCGCCGATCGCCAGGGGACGCTTCGGCCGGGTCATTCGTCTGCCCCGCAAACTGGCCCTCCAGGTGCGCGGGAATTCTGGGGGGGGGGCGCGTGTGGCGGACACAAAAGCCCACTGGCGTGGTGACATCATTCCGCGCACCAAGTGGGCGGTGGCCACGCCCGAGGGGTAGGCGTGGCCTCATGATATACACCGGGCGCCCAGCCCGGAGCAGTTCAGTGTTACAGTGTGCTCTTACAATAAAGACGTTTATATGTTCCCGCTTGTCCGCTTCCTCCTTGCTCACAAGCAGCGCGCGTAACGCCGCGCTTTAATATAGCAAAGAGCAGCCATCTTAACATACCGGAGGGAAGAATTTAATCATCAGCACCTATCTGTGAATGGATTAGCAACTCATTGAGGATTGCTCAGGTGAAATGATCCTCTTCCAAATTGGTGCAAAAAAGGAATCTTGAAAAGTCAATAACATGAACAATTTAATTACCCACATTTAATGGACACGTAATTGAAGGAAAAGTTTAACGATGTGCAATTTGGTGAATTTGATTGGACGCCTCGAAGCTGTGCACCAACAGTATTATATAAACATCTGTTTTCACAAATATCTATTTAACTCTACATCTTGCCTTGGTGTCTTCCTGCTGTAATTCCCACAAGTCCTGAAGAGGTCATTCGGGCCGAAACAGCAGCACAGTCTGGGACTGCTGTTGATATTACCTTGTGATAATACATGTGTGACCATGCATGCACACTGTACCTGTTGGGTGCTGGTCCATAGTAATCCCATTGGAGGGTTTTTCCCAAAATTCATCAACGACTGTTTCAGTAGAACCTAAATCTGTGAAAATTTATATTGAAATCTCTCGTGATGGGGCCTGGCATGTTCTGTGTGAGGTGGGCATACATGTGCAGTGCAGGCACTCAGGTGCAGTGCGGGCATGCATGGGGCACACATGCACAGTGTGGGCTTACATGCTCAGTGCAGACACGCATGCGCAGTGTGGGTAAGTGTGCAGGCACGCATGCACAGTGTGGGCATGCATGGGGCACACATGCACAGTGCGGGCATGCATGGGGCACACATGCACAGTGCAGGCATGCATGGGGCACACATGCACAGTGTGGGGATGCATGTGGCACACATGCACAGTGCGGGCATGCATGGGGCACACATGCACAGTGCAGGCATGCATGGGGCACACATGCACAGTGCAGGCTTACATGCTCAGTGCAGACACGCATGCACAGTGTGGGTAAGTGTGCAGGCACGCATGCACAGTGTGGACACACATGCGCGATGCAGGCACAAATGTGCAGTGTGTGCACACATGCACAGTGTGGACACGCATGTGCAGTGTGGGCACGCATGCACAGTGTAGACACGCATGTGCAGTGTAGACATCCATGCGCAGTGTGGGTAAGTGTGCAGGCATGCATGCACAGTGTGGACACACATGCGCGATGTGGGTACGCATGTGCAGTGTGGGCACACATGCACAGTGTGGACACACATGTGCAGTGTGGGCACGCATGCGCAGTGTGGAGTGTGGACACGCATGCGCAGTGTGGGCATGCAAGTACAGTGTGGACAAGCATGCGCAGTGCGGACACGCATGCGCAGTGTGGACACGCATACTCAGTGCGGACACGCATGTGCAGTGCGTGCAAACCGAGAATAGACGTGCTGGTCCGACTTGGCTGTTGTCTTGCTTTTCACCCCGAAATCCTGCGGATACGTCACAAGGCCCAAGGACAAATCCTATTGTTCTCACATTGTAGTCAGGTCGATGGCCTCTGATTTTCTTTTCACCAACTTTCCTAAGGCCTTGCACACTCTGCATTTTCAGTCCTCCGACGCTCACCAAGGGTGTGTTCTGTTAGCAAGCAGCTTGTTATCGCTTGCCAAATGATTTGCTTCATTCAGTGCTTCAGCGGAACGGAGTGCTCGTCACTTGTAAACAACATGGTGGTCTCCCTGTAAACAATGCCATCGTGGTTTTAAAACCAATTCTGTTTGGCCCATCGTTTTCAGTTTTACTCGATCCTCGTGTGACAACTTCCCCAAACAAATGCATTGTGTTATAAGCGACTACAGAGTACGAAGAAGAGGGGAATAAAGAAAAATATATGGGGAGTCAGAAGGAGGAGCCCCCACCAAGCTTATCTAAGGACCCCACCATTGCGCAATGGGGTGTGGTAGGGCGGTGGTTTGCACGTTTGTACATTTTGAACAATTAGGATGAAAAGTAGAAGTAACAATAAAAGTATGAAATGCACATTTTAACAAGATGGTATTTATAGAATACTTACCCTGCACAGTCAACTTGGTATGAGCCAACTCTTCGGTTTTCGAACGTTTTTTTTTTTTTGATCCAATATGGCTGCCAGACCACGTGAGCGATGACATCATAAATTTATATTCTCTAATATAATTGTTGCGTAGATCACGCTCAAAAGATTTTGTAATAAACTACCTGATTTCGAGGCAACCACCCCCCCCCCCCCCCCCCCCATTTCCAATCTCTTATCCGGGCCGGATCCGGATGGGGAGCACAACCCCATGAGGCCTTAATGTTCTGATGTATCATACTAAATTTGGTCATGTAGCTTGTGAGGAAAATATGTTTTAGTGAATATGAGGGATTCGGGAAGGGAGCCTGTGGCCCCCTTCCCAGCAGAGATATGGTGATGGGGAGCACAATTTAAAGTTAGGGCACGGACAGGTTATGGCAATCTACGTTTTGTATCCCCCTGATTGGCCGCATCTGGATGAACCAAAATCGAATCAGCTTGTTCTTGTCACCTTACTAACTCGTCCACCAAGTTTAGTCATAATCCGCCCACAACTTTTTTAAATATCTTGCTCAAAGACAAACAGACGGGGTTGAAAACACAACCTCCGCTCACCTTCGGTGGCACAGGTAATAACACTGATTGGTCAAATCTGCAATGACAACTTTTGAAATTTGGATTTAAGAGAAAGATAAACATAATAGTTTCATGTCGTTTGGGAAGTGTGTTGTTGATGCGACTTTGTTGTGACTTAATTGCCTCTGATATCTGGGAGATTTTAATTGCTGTAAACAAAACGAATTGACGAATAATGGTTCAAAATGTCAAGCAATTATTTTTAATTGTTACTAATATGATCTCAATGTAGAGCAGTGGCAAAAAATATTGGCACCTTTGCACTTTTTAAAATAACTCACAATTTTCTCTGAAAATAAGTTGAAATTGACAAAAGTATTTGGTCTCCACAATTATTTATTTCACTGTTAATATTACAGAACCTTTGTTTTTGATTCAGAACTTATTATATCCTTTCATATCAGAAGATAAAAAGAAATGGCATTGACAAAATTATTGACACCCGAGACTTAATATTTGGTAGCACAGCCTTTGGACAAAATAACTGCATTCAAGCGCTTCCTATAGCCATGAATGAGCTTCCAACACCTCTCCCCTGGAAGTTTGGCCCTCTCTTCGTGTGCAAACTGCTCCAGTTCTCCCAGATTTGAAGGGTGCCTTCTCCCAACTGCTGTTTTCAGATCTCCCCACAGGTATTCAATGGGATTTAGATCTGGACTCGTTGCTGGCCACTTCAGAACAGTCCAGCGTTTTGTCTTGAACCATTCCTGGGTGTTTTTTTAAGTGTGTTTGGGGTCACTGTCCTGCTGCAAGACCCATGACCATCGACTGAGACCCAGCTTTCCTACAATGGGTTGAACATTGTGCTCAAAAATGCCTTGGTAATCTCCTGATTTCATGATGCCATGCACACATTCAAGGCACTCAGTGCCAGAGGCAGCAAAGCAACCCCAAAACAACACTGAACCTCCACCATGTTTGTCTGTGTGGAAGGTGTTCTTTTCTTTGGAGGCTTCCTTTTGTTTTCTGTAAACATAGAGATGAGGTGCTTTATCAAAAAGCTCTAATTTAGTCTCATCTGTCCACAGGATATTCTCTCAGAAGGATTTTTGGTTTGTTCAGGTGTGTTTTAGAAAACTCCAGTCAGGCTTTTCTTATGTCTCTCTATCAATAGTGGGGTCCTCCTGGGTCTCCTATCATAGAACCCCCTTTCATTGAGTTGGTGATGGATGATGTGAGTTTAAACTATCGTACCTTATGTCTGAAGATCAGCTTGAATCTGTTTGGCAGTTGATTGAGGTGCTTTCTCCACCATTCAAACAATCCTTCGCTGCAATCTTCGATCAAGTTTTCTCTTGCGGCCATGTCCAGGGAGGTTGACTGCAGTGCCATGGGCCTTAAACTTCCTGATAACATTGCGTCCAGTGGACACAGGAACATCAAGGTCTCTGGAGATGGACTTGTAGCCATGAGATTGCCCATGCTTGGCTACAATCTTGCGTCTGATCTCCTCAAGACAATTCTCTGGTTTTTCTTTCTTTTCTCCATGCTCATTGCGGTACACAGTGACACAAAACAGCAGAATGACTCCTTTTCTCTGTTCAAACTGGTTGAATAAGGTGATTTTTATATTGCAGGCACATGCAACTCACCACAGGTGAGTTCAATTCCAAAGTAAAGGAGAATCACCTGCTTAAAATCTAATTATTTCTAACAACTTCTCAAATGTGCCAATAATATTGTCCGGGCCATTTTCGGATTTCTGTGTGGAATACGGCTTTTCAATGGTAGTTTTTTGTTTTGTTTTGACAAAAAAATATGGTAAAAATCCATCTTTGTAAAGATATGTATCCTAATTATGCATAATTTATCTATCACATGAAACAAGAATCCACTCAATGAAGTACAAAGATCTGCGCTGTTTGTTTGCCATCTCCTTCAGTTTTTGGCCAATCTTGGCATGTACAACTGGACCTCCACACTGGACCGGTACTAGTTATATGCAGACCTGCACTACTGACCTGAGCTGTTTGCTAGTTGTCGATGATAGGTGATCCCTGGTCGAACTCCTCATTTGCAAAATCATTGAAAATATCCACCGGAGTCTGGGTCCCTTTGAGCGTACCATGGCCGATAAAAAAAACTTTCTGCCAGATTTCTGGATGCATACACCAATGAAGACCATTTTAAGGCTTGATGTCAGGTCAGTCTTTTATTTTGGGACTGTCACTGGTAACATGTAACCCAGTGCTACCTGCCGCATGGTCAGGTTGGTGACTACTAAACCGACACTCCTCACTGGCTTTGTTAGTAGGGAGGGTGACTGGGACACCTGCCAGGACCAACAACAACACCTGGCAAAGGGCAGATGAGCTCCCGTAGGGAGTCAATGGCCATCCAGCAAGGAGATGGTGTCTCCTAAAGAACCCCCCACCTGGTTTGGACCGGTTCAAGTCATACCAAAGTCTTTAAAAATGGTACGTGTTTCTTCCTTGCTTGAAAAGAATAGAGCACGGGCAATCCCAATCGGTTCGCATCCATGGGGAAGAGAAAATTCCTCTTGAGGAAATGCCCCGCTGAGAACGGTGAGAAAAGCTGCGCCATTGTTATGACGTCACTGGTACCCAGAGTATCCCGGGAAGTGACGTTGGTGACGGCACTTCCCCCAAGCTCAGTTGTTGTGTTAAGTGTTTGTCTCGTCTGTGTGTGTGTGTGTGTGTGTGTGTGTGTGTGTGTGTGTGTGTGTGTGTGTGTGTGTGTGTGTGTGTGTGTGTGTGTGTGTGTGTGTGTGTGTGTGTGTGTGTATGTGTCAGTTCGACTACTAGCCCCAGCCTAAGTATAAAAAAACTAGGACCACAGCACTTCATCAGTAGCTCAATGAAAGCGACAGATAAAGGTCATTCTTGAGATGGATAACACGTGCTATCGCTTCAGCTAGCGAACTTAACTGTACATGTACACGAGGGTGGTCCAGATTGATATGGTAAAATTTCAAAATCTAAGTTTCTCTGTTGCCTCTATCCGCCCTGGCTCCATTCTATCAGATGACTACACACCCCAAAAAGCAGCGGAATCGGAGCTAATTTAGAGGTCGCACCACATTATTGTTTATTTCATACAATCTATTTTTTCTTCAAATTTGAATCACATGCCTTGTTTACGGAGATGTGGTCAGTGTTTTAGCCTTGTGTCAAAAATTATTGGCCGATTTGCTTCAGACAAAGCTAAAATGTACAGAAAATGTGGCTGTTGCCCAGGGCAACATCTTTCAACAGATGGTTCATTTCATTCAAAAAAAGTCAACTTATGGCGCTACCTCGAAATGTTACCAAAATAAGCTAACATTTGGCACAAATAGTTATTGAGCGATACCTAACAGGTCCGACTGCAGCAAAGATTAAAATTCGAAATGTATTTTTTGGGGATTACCCTAATATACACGTACATACATGTACATATCTTGAAAATCGGATTCGGTGAGCGGACGATGCAGCGTGAGCAAGCGTACCGACAGACGACGTTGATTTCATTGACGTGAGTGGTAGTCACCACAAAATACGAGTCATGGAGACTGCAAAATAATTATTGGTCTGGGTTACAGACTCCCGCGACAATATATATATATATATTAGATCTGGCCAAAAAATAGGAAATATCAAAAGAAAGGAGGCGGTCGTCAAAAATGGGACGCGGGTGGGGACCAGAAACTGATAATTTATTTTAGTTGGCCTTACATGCTTGCAAAAAGGCAAGAAACTGCTAAATATATATATATATTTAAATAGCAGTCATTGGAAATCTCTTTGTAAATGTTGCTCCATGAACAGCTTTTACAGGTCGTTCACGCGGATCAGAGGTCATGTGATCATTATACTCGTATGTCATTGTAATGAATGAAACATTGCAGTTATTTATGATCCATGACAATTATTGTGCTGAGGTTGCAGGAATGCTCATGGTGATAAGCCAGGGCTCAGTGTCTACTGATTCTCATTGGAATATGAGGGCCAGAAAAGATGGATGTCTACTATAAAGCACTAGGATTGAGAGCCGATTCAACATTCCAGAGTCTGCCAAAGGGACCTTTATTTCCCATCAATGTATCAATGTAAATGGGCATACACACCTTGCACGATGAGGTGAACTATTTACAGTCAGGTAGAAAGTTACCAAAACAAGACCAGATTACTACATATATAATATCTCTCCTGCTGAGTATGAAGCTCGGCCTCCATTGGATTGGGTCTTGGCGTAATGTGAACTGGACAAGGGTCGAGTACAAATATGATCCATTCTGCCCCGATCGAAGGGGGACAGGGTCAGCATAAAAATAACGCTAAAAGCTGATGGGACACAGATGATGCCTTCTGCTTGTGATAACATTATTTATTTTACTACAAGAAATGTACAATGCCTTCAGAAAGTATTCACACCCCTTACCTTTTTCACATTTTGTTGTGTTACAACCTGAATTTCAAATGGATTAAATTGAAAAAAAAATTGTGACCATGGTCATAAAACGTTGCTTCAAAAAGGGGAAAAAACATTGCTTCAAAAAGGGGAAAAACATTGCTTCAAAAAGGGGACCACGGTGCCCCAAAAAGGCCAACCCCTGCTTTGCGGCTAAAAATGGCCTCTAAAGGCAGTTCCATTCCAGTGTTGCTTTGCCTGTATGTTTGGGGTCATTGTCTTGTTGGAATGTAAATCTTTTCCGCAGTCTAAGGCTTTTTGCACTCTGAAGCAGGTTCTTGTCAAGGATTTGCCTGTGTTTGATTCAATTAATTGTTCCCTCTGTCCTTACAAGTCTCTGAGTCCCTGCCGCTGAAAAGCATCTCCATAGCATGATGCTGCCACCACCATGCTTCACGGTAGGGATGGTTTTAGATGGGTGAAGAGTTGTGCTCGGTTTCCGGCAGACGTAGCGCTTTGCATTCATTCCAAAGAGTTCAATTTTCATCCCATCAGACCACAGAATATTTTGCCTCGTGCTCTCGGAGTCTTTCACGTGCCTTTTTGCAAACGCCAGGCGTGCTGTCATGTGCCTTTTTCTCAGGAGTGGCTTCCATCTGGCCACTCTTCCATAAAGCCAAGATTTATGTGAACGGCTGCAAAGACTGTTGACTCAAGACATTTCAGCTTATCATTTTTTATTATTTTGCAAAAAATTTCGAAAAAAATAATCCTCTGATATTATGAGGTATTACATGTAGATCAGGGATTTTTTTAAATCTCAATTTAATCCGTTTCAAATTCAGGCTGTAACACAACAAATTGTGAAAAATGTCAAGGGGTGCGAATACTTTCTGAAGGCAGTGTTGGTAGATTGGACCTGCATATGTCTTATATTAGAGAATCTTTCAACATTCTCTAGGCCTATGGAATGGGCTGGCCTGTTTCGCGGTGTCATCTCAATGTTTCATGACTTTGATTCTTGTGTTAACTCATGTTCTGCACCATTTGGCAATCACCAATTGACAAACGTGTACCTAAACCATGAGGTTCAAATCCCATTAGCTATGTGTATTGGTCCATTTATTAATAATGTCCTTGTAATTCAAGTAAAGATACACTTACGTCCACTAATTTATTTGTCCTGCACATGCTTGTACAAACTCTTCAATTGGTGGTTGCCAATTGTTGCAGAACATTAATAAACCAAGGATAAAAGTTAATTAAGAAGAGCCCTTAGTTTGGCAGTCTATAACCACACATACATTGCTCAAGGAAGTGATTGTTCAAGTGACTGATCAAGGAAGCGGAAACATTCTGCAATATAGTCCATAACAGAGACACCCCAATGGAAAAATTCTGGAGACATATCCACCATGAAACAAACTTCTGACTGCAATTGTGTTGTCCTATTTGGTGTGTTCCTCTGAAAAATTACATCCTGGTGCTGTAACTCGAGGCTCAAATACCATATACTGGTGATATCCCCATTGTATCTTGATACCATTGTCTTGCATGTAGCGGAAATGTAAGTTGCTGTGAAGAAGCACACCTACTAGGGATTGAGGATATAAAGGATGCATCATCAAAAATACAGACATGTACAACGGTTGTATAATTCAAACAAATGTTAAACAGAAAGTGGGATCATAAGAACATACAAAAGGTAAAAAAAGGCTTCATTTAACTTTATCAAATGATATAATTTTCACATATATGTAAATTTAATTCGCTTGCACCGAAAGATCATCAAGAATTAAAATTCATACTGCTAGTGATAAATTGCATTATTTAAATATGTGGGTGGGGGCAGATGGCTCGTGACTCTGGGATTATGAAATGATACAACATGATGAGCCAATCATCTTGGGATCTGACACTACACCTGAAAGTAAGGCCTCATGACACCTGAAAGTCAGGCCTCATGACACCTGAAAGTCAGGCCTTCCCAGGCCTTATTATGATAAAAGCCAGAAAGGTGCTCTTGCATATTTCACAGTTCTATCAGTGTATTAATCAAGAAGAAAATGGTGACACAATCCTCCAAATGATGTATGCCAAATAAGGAATATAATATAATGAAGATGTGTGTTCCACAACTCAATTAAAATGGTGAATAGAGCCTTAGAATTGGTCTGTATGCATATATGTATATATATATATATCATACGTATCCCTGCGCATCGTAAGAGGCGACTAAGGGTTGGCGCCAGGAAGGGCATCCGGCCATAAAAACATTGCCTCAAACAGGGAACCATGATTGTCATGGGGCCCGCAAGGCTAACCCCCGCTCTAGCGGGGAAAAATGGCCATAAAACGATCATTCATTCATTCATTTATATATATATGTACAGACTTAGCATTTAATATGGTATATTTTTTTTTCTGGGGGTGAACTTACTTTTCAAGATGTCTTAGAACCAAAAGTTCATTGGAATTATGTTGAAATTATTCTAGATTTTGTTAATGTGACCTTTAAAAGAAACAAAAACCACATTTGACATTTCTAAACAAATAAATTGATCCTTGAAAGTGATGTATGTAAACTGATATCGAACTCGATTCATGGACAGTACTGTGTTAAACTTCTGTACGTTTTCCAGAAGTATCTCTTTATTTTGCACATTAGCCACGTTTTTTTTTAACAAAAACAAAAGTTAAATTATGACTGGGATTACGGCCAGTAAAATTACAGTTCAGTACTTCGTGTAACCCCTACGAGCATTCAGGAGAGCACGTACACGTTGAGGCATGCTGTTCACGAGATTTGCCAAGGTTTGGACAGGAATCGCTTGCCATGCAGTGACAATAGCCTGCTGCAATTCACGCACAGAGGTCGGTTGCTGGTCCAAGTGGTCGATTTGACGCATTAATTCTGCCCACAAGTTCTCCATCGAATTCATATCCGGGGACATGGCAGGCCACTCCATATGCTCTACACCACGGTCAGCAAGAAAGTGTTGGATCATGCGAGCACGATGAGGCCGTGCATTGTCATCTTGGAAGACAAAGTTTCCTCGAAAGGCTGCACGAGCAAATGGAAGCAATGTTTCTTCCAGAATGGCCCTGTACTTGAACTGGTTCAGGTTTCCATTCAGAACAACCAGGTCAGTTTTGCCCCCTGCATGAATAGCAGCTCAAACGGTCACCCCACCACCTCCAGCTTGGACTCCTGGCACTATACAATCTTTGTTGTAGGCTTCATGCACTTGTCTGCGCACTCGGACGTGGCCATCTTGACGATAGACCAGAAATCTATACTCGTCACTGAAGATCCCGTGATTCCAGTGTCCTGGCTGCCATAGACGGTGCACTCTGGCCCACTGCAATCGGCGCTGGCGGTGTTGTCTGGTCAGGCGTGGCTTTCTCAGGGGACGCCTGGCACGATAGCCTGCTTGAACCAGTCGTTGGTTGACTAGCCTTCTGGATACAGGCACATTTGTCAGTTGCTGCCACTCAGCCCTAAGCCGATTAGCTGACTTGGTACGGCCATTGCGGACTAACCGGTGCAGCTGGCGATCATCCCTCCTTGTGGTTCTGCGGGGACATCCTGGCCTCGGTATTGGAGTAGGGACACCCCTCTGAGCATTTCGTTTCAGGATCTTTGACACCTGACCTTGAGTGATGCCATACTGCCGAGCAATAGCACGCTGTTTCATGCCGTAATTTCGTAAAGCCACCACTCCATGACAAACAGCAATGTCGAGTTGATGGACCATCTCCAGAGGAAGCGGCAATAACTTTTGGAGATGTGCAGCAGTTGTTTTCCACTAATACAGAACGCAACAACCCTTGTATACCTGACTGTGAAGCCAATCATCAAATGCACCTGTCCGTACATTTTGCCACGCCACCTGTGATATAATCCTGTTGTTGACTTCTTGCTGCGACAGACAATCAGTGACATGGTTCTTTTAACAAATAAATCACCAAAGTGTAAAAGAAAGTCACCAGATTGATATACTGAGTTAAGAAAGTAAACCCAAGTCAAGCAAAAAAAAACATTCCATATTAAATGCCAAGTCTGTGTGTATATATATATATATATTGTTGCAGATCTCTCGAAGCCCGTCAACGTACAGAGAGGGGGGGGGGGGGTTAAAACCCTTTTCCCCCTCGGGTCTTCGAGTCCACGAGGCCGAGTCGCCACTCCCATAGCGAGCGTGCGGAAGGGTATCGGATCGATTCCACACGTACCTTCGGTACCCATGCTGCCACGAAAACGGGGACTGGACCTCGCACAAGCCAAGCTATTCGAATACGCCCGAGCGGTTTGCGTATCACATGACTTGTGCCGTTATTTATATTGAACCCAATTCGAGCGGTTTTATTCATACAGTGCTAGGCCAATGGTTGAAATGACGGAAACGGTCAAATGGAAGAAAGAACAGGTTTATTTAACTATACAAGGATCAGGGTAAAGAGAAGGGACACAGAGCAGATACTTAATGAGTCTTAACTTGTTAACCCAGACATGGGCCCACTCACTCACGCAGGGAAAAGAAGGAAGAACAAGTTCGCGCTCCAAACGCGCCTTGGCGCCATTCACTCCCGGACAGCTCACCGGGCGTGGCCCTCAGATGTTCACGGCACATGTGCTGGGAGCGCAGGCAGGGAGATCGTGCGTCTGTGGCCCCCGGAATGGATCGTCCTCATGAGCGCGTTATTCACAGGCAGCAGCAGAGCGCAGGGCACAAGGAGAGTTCGTGTACAGAGGGGGCTTATAACAAGCAAATGAATCCACTCATGGCTACAATGTCTCTTTCTCACTGCGCTCACAATGCTCTCTGATCTCCGACTCAACCACCACGACTTCTAAGGCACACTCCACTTTACCACCACGTCTCTCCCAGCTCTGACTGGGGCGGGGGGCCCGGGGCAGGGTTTTATGGCCCCTCCCCAGCCTTACCCGAATGTTCCAAGACCCTCCTCTCGCTGCGGTTGTTAACCACTCCCCTTGAGCTCTGATTGGCTGCTCGCCGCTTACCAGCCACTCCCCTGCAGCTCCTCCCTTCGGCCTGCCAGAATTGTTCCAGGCCTAGCACGTGGCATTCCAGCCCAAATAACACCTAACTCACTGGCCCGCTCAATGCAAACAAACACAGGAAAGGAGACTACGCTTACATTTAATAAGAAATAACTGAACTGAAGGGAGGCTACATGTTGTGGTGCAACTACCTACGAGGGGGGTCATTCTTTATTCTCAAAACCGCAACAATATATAGATATATACATACATATAACGAAGGATGTACATGTACTTACTTTTTCCACATGCGAAATTTGCATTTATGTTTATTTAAATTATACAATGGACTACAAAATGTAAATGTTTCATGATATTTGTTATTTGTTGTGATATCACCTTTATCTATCAATATTGTTGAAATGAAGATCAAATAGCTGTATGTTGAAATATGTTGAAGATGTCAAAACTTTACATGGGGTGTACTTACTTTTTCATGTGACTGCATATATATATATATATATATATATATATATATATATATATATATATATATATATATATATATATATATATATATATATATAATCAACGAACATAACAGCGTGACGAGCGCTGTCCCGATCTCCTGTGGACCGAAGTCCTAGACCAAAGCGTCACCTCCGACCCAAAGGGTCTTCTGGAGGCCTCAGCCCGGCCACTCTGTCAACAGACAGAGATGGTCTGTGTGGCAGACAGGCTGTTGGTTCCTTGCGGGTTATGCGGTATTTACCGTGTGAGACATAATTCGTGGCTGGTGCTCACCATTAAAGCTAGGAGGTGCCTTGATCATATATATAGATATATATATATAATATATATATATATATACTACGTGATTCCAAAACCCTGCATACAAATATGAGGACACCCCTTATAATTAGTGGATTCGGCTGTGTCAGCCACACCTATTGCTGACAGGTATATGTAATCAAGCACACAGCCATGCAATCTCTAAAGACAAACATTGGCAGTAGAATGTGCCATACTGAAGAGCTCAGTGACTTTCAACATGGCACCGTCATAGGATGCCACCTTTCCAACAAGTCAGTTCATCAAATACCTGCCCTTGTACAGCTGCACTGGTCAACTGTAAGTGCTGTCATTGTGAATTGGAAATGTCTAGACTCTATGAGCAACAACAGCTCAGCTGTGAAGTGGTAGGCCACACAAGCTCTCAGAACGGGACCGCTGAGTCCTACAGCGCTTAGCACGTAAAAATCGACTGTCCTCGGTTATAACACTCAGTACCGAGTTCCAAACTGCCTCTGGAAGCAACGTCAGCACAACAACTGTTCATCGGAAGCTTCATGAAATTGGTTTCCAAGGCCGAGCAGCCGCACACAAGCCTAAGATCACCATGCGCAATGCCAAGCGTCGGCTGGAGTGGTGTAAAGCTCGCCGCCATTAGACTCTGGAGCAGTGGAAATGCGTTCTATGGAGTAATGGATCACGCTTCACCATTTGGCAGTCTGACAGACGAATCTGAGTTTGGCAGATGCCAGGAGAACGCTACCTGCACAAATGCATAATGCCAACTGCAAAGTTTGGTGGGGGAAGAATAATGGTCTGGGAATGTTTTTCATGGTTTGGGCTCAGCCCTTTAGTTCCAGTGAAGGGAAATCTTAACGCTACAGCATATAAGGACATTCTAGATGATTGTGTACTTCCAACTTTGTGGCAACAGTTTGGGGAAGGCCCTTTCCTGTTTCAGCATGACGATGCCCCCATGCACAAAGCGAGGTCCATACAGAAATGGTTTTTCGAGATCGGTGTGGAAGAACTTGACTGGCCTGCACAGAGCCCTGACCTCAACCCCATCAAACACCTTTGAGATGAATTGGAACGCCGACTGCGAGCCAGGCCTAATCGCACAACATCAGTGCCCGACCTCACGAATGCTCTTGTGGCTGAATGGAAGCAAATCGCCGCAGCAATGTTCCAACATCTAGTGGAAAGCCTTCTCAGAAGATGGAGGCTGTTATAGCAGCAACGGGGGGACCAACTCCATATTAATGCCAATGATTTTGGAATGAGATTTTCGGGTTCGGGTGTCCAAATACTTTTGGTCATGCACTGTATATATACAGTCACATGAAAAAGTAAATACACCCCATGTAAAGTTTTGACTTTTTCAACATATTTCAACATACAGCTATTTGATCCTCATTTCAACAATATTGATAGATAAAGGTGATATAATATAACAAATATCATGAAACATTTACATTTTGTAGTCCATTGTATAATTCAAATAACATCAATGCAAATTTCGCATGTGGAAAAAGTAAGTACACCCCTACATTTATCACTACTTCAAATACCTAAAAGTAGAATCAGGTGCACCAGCTCAGGTGTAAATGATTAGAACATCGTTAGAGGATCTTGGAGGAACCTGTCTTATTTAAACCTCAGACATTTAGTTTGGTTTGCTCTTTGTTGTTGAAGTGTGCGGCGTCACCATGCCTAGATCAAAAGAGCTCCATGAGGCCTTCAGAAAGAAGGTTATCGATGCCTACGAGTCTGGGAAGGGATTTAAAAAGATCTCCAAACAATTTGAAATCAATCATTCGACTGTCCGGAAGATCATCTACAAGTGGAGAAGATTCTAAACAACTGCCAACTTGTTCAGGCCAGGCCGCCCCAGCAAGTTCAGCCAGAGAGCAGACCGCAAGATGCTGAAAGAAGTCTCAAAGAACCCCAGAATGTCATCACGGGACCTACAGGTAGCTCTTGCCACTGCTGATGTCAAAGTGCACGAGTCTACCATTAGAAAGAGGCTGCACAAATTTGATCTACATGGGAGGTGTGCCAGGAGGAAACCTTTGCTGTCCAGAAAGAACATCAGGGCAAGACTAAAGTTTGCCAATGAACACCCAGGCAAAGACCAGCACTTCTGGAACAATGTGCTCTGGACAGATGAGTCAAAGGTAGAGCTATTTGGCCACAGTACCAGAAGACATGTTTGGCGAAAACCAAAGACAGCATTTGACCACAAGAACCTGATACCAACTGTAAAGCATGGTGGTGGAAATATTATGGTTTGGGGCAGCTTTGCTGCATCAGGGCCTGGGCAGCTCACCATCATAGAATCCACGATGAATTCTTCATTGTACCAGAGGGTGCTTGAGGATAATGTGAGGCCATCTGTCGGAAAGTTGAAGCTCAACCGAAGGTGGACCTTGCAACATGACAATGACCGTAAACATACCAGTAAATCCACCAAGGAATGGATGAAAATAAAGAAATGGAGGGTTCTGGAATGGCCAAGTCAAAGCCCGGATCTAAATCCCATCGAGATGTTGTGGGGGGATTTGAAACGAGCTGTGCATGCAAGAAACCCCTCAAACATCGCACAGCTGAAAGAATTCTGCATGGAGGAGTGGGCAAAAATTTCTCCCAGTCGATGTCAGAGACTGCTAGACAGTTATAAGAAACGCCTACTTGAGGTTGTTTCTGCCAAAGGGGGCAAAACCACCTATTAGAGCCAAGGGTGTACTTACTTTTTCCACATGCGAAATTTGCATTTATGTTTATTTAAATTATACAATGGACTACAAAATGTAAATGTTTCATGATATTTGTTATATTATATCACCTTTATCTATCAATATTGTTGAAATGAAGATCAAATAGCTGTTTGTTGAAATATGTTGAAAAAGTCAAAACTTTACATGGGGTGTACTTACTTTTTCACGTGACTGTATATATATATAATATGTACCGGTATATGTGGCTCACTTTGGATATGGAGGAAGTTTATGGAGGCACGTCGAACGGTGTCGGTTGATGTTGTGGGTGGTGGTTCATTTCAGCCTAAAGGGGTAGTGACTGAGCGCGGAAGAGAGATGGAGATGTGTGTATGTGTGTGTGTGTGTGTGTGTGTGTGTGTGTGTGTGTGTGTGTGTGTGTGTGTGTGTTTTTTGCAGGAGTGGGTGTGGTTTTGCATGAATGTGTTTTTGTTTGAGTGGTGCATGTTGTAAGCGTTGGTGGTCGATTGGTTGTTTTTTTTTATTTGGTGTGTGAATGAGTGGATGAGGAGCTGTGGATTCTGGGAGTGGAGGCGGTTTTGTTGTTGTCGTCTGTGTTCTCACTGACTGGGGGTGGGGGTATGTACGCATCCGGGTGTAGCTGCTGCATGTGGAGGTGTATGTACCCCTGCTGACATACATTAGCTGAATGTATCGAGGTTGAATGGTAAAACGGGATGATGCTGACGACCTCGACTGAGGCCCCGGTCAGTGATTCACATTTGTGACCAGGTGTGTTTTGAAGTTATATATGTATACATGCGTCTATTTGGATAGTTGTACATTTTTTTATTTCAATTTCTTATATAAAATAAACAATGCTGTTGCGTTTTTTATTTGTTTTACAGCTTATACTCCTTATGATTTGTAAATGAGATGCAGAATTTCCATGTCGTTCCACATACTGGTCACGTGACTTCATTGTGCATTGAAATTGGTGCGGTGTTTTCGAGTGAGCAGCTTGTGGTTATGGACTGGGTGTGATCACAACATTGTTGTCGTTGCAACATAAAAAGATGCAACGTTGTTGTGAACACGCTCGACCCACGGCCTAGACAAAGACAAGTATTTAAATAAATATCTTGTCCTTTAAAGCTGAAGGATGAAATATTTGAAGTTATAATCCACCGAAACTATGCTCGGTGTGTTTTGGCATCCTTCAAAATATCAGAAATTGTTAAGTTGTTCTCTTGAGACTTATATTCGACACTTACAGACATTATAATACATTCAATGTCGGCGCTGTATTTAAAACGCAATTACTTGATGAAATCAAGTGGAGCAGAATTACTTTATGACAATCCATTTGTCATGTATAATCCTCATTGTGCTTTTGTAACACAGCTTAATGTATTATAGAGAACCAAAAGAAAAGTACAATTTACATTTAATGAAACTAGCAATGGTACCTGCCCTATGGGCGGGGCTTCAATTGGGAAGCCCAAATGAAAAGGTAAAATATCAGAAATTGAAGGCTTTTTATTTATTTTAAACGATTTATATAAACATCCGTTAAATCATATCACACGCAAATCATCAAAATCTAAACAGTATTTGTAGAATTTCAATAAAAGCCACATCACTGTTCATATCGGTAAATATTATTCCATCGTGTTTGGAAAAACTGGAAAATTGGAAAAATTGGAAAAACAATATAGCCTATTTCACTCCAGGGGGTCCCAGGATTACCCACCCAAAATATCGTTGCGATCGGTTCAGCCGTTTTTGCGGTACCTGGGAACAGACAGACAGACAGACAGACGGTCATTTTGTGAATGATCATAAGATGTACGAGTTAAATTGCTAATCGATGATAAGTTGGGCCGAACTACATGAAGGACACCAAAGTGAAGGATTTTCGTGCACAGCTCCCATCATTCGGCCCGTTGAGCTATTCAGAGAATCTTCGCTAATTTGCGAGTGTGAGCATTTGATGGGCCGCCAAGGTGTTGCCCTCGCTCTGCCAAATGAGCAGACAGAGAGGCAATCTGTTGCGACAGGTATCGCAATTTAAAGGCACAATCCTTTAGTGTGCTCGAGAGAGCCATATTTGCATTATGATTCACACAAATCGTGCGCAGGTATTCGTGCAGGTTGTCGGGCAGAGAAAATTTTTTCAATAAAATTCCACAAGAGCCCGGACGAAGAGCACCTTGGGAAGGGCACGAGACGTTGGCACAACGGAGTCCCTGATGAAGAGCACATTGAGAAGGGCACGACACGTTGGCACACCAGAGTCCCGGACGAAGAGCACCTTGGGAAGGGCACGACACGTTGGCACACCGGAGTCCCGGACGAAGAGCACCTTGGGAAGGGCACGACACGTTGGCACACCGGAGTCCCGGACGAAGAGCACCTTGGGAAGGGCACGACACGTTGGCACACCGGAGTCCCGGACGAAGAGCACATTGGGAAGGGCACGACACGTTGGCACACCGGAGTCCCGGACGAAGAGCACATTGAGAAGGGCACGACACGTTGGCACACCGGAGTCCCGGACGAAGAGCACCTTGGGAAGGGCACGACACGTTGGCACACCGGAGTCCCGGACGAAGAGCACATTGAGAAGGGCACGACACGTTGGCACACCAGAGTCCCTGATGAAGAGCACATTGAGAAGGGCACGACACGTTGGCACACCGGAGTCCCGGACGAAGAGCACCTTGGGAAGGGCACGACACGTTGGCACACCGGGGTCCCGGACGAAGAGCACCTTGGGAAGGGCACGACACGTTGGCACACCGGGGTCCCGGACGAAGAGCACCTTGGGAAGGGCACGACACGTTGGCACACCGGAGTCCCGGATGAAGAGCACCCTTGGGAAGGACACGAGACGTTGGCACACCGGGGTCCCGGACGAAGAGCACCTTGGGAAGGGCACGACACGTTGGCACACCGGAGTCCCGGATGAAGAGCACCCTTGGGAAGGGCACGACACGTTGGCACACCGGAGTCCCGGACGAAGAGCACCTTGGGAAGGGCACGACACGTTGGCACACCGGAGTCCCGGACGAAGAGCACATTGAGAAGGGCACGACACGTTGGCACACCGGAGTCCCGGACGAAGAGCACCTTGGGAAGGGCACGACACGTTGGCACACCGGAGTCCCGGACGAAGAGCACATTGAGAAGGGCACGACACGTTGGCACACCAGAGTCCCTGATGAAGAGCACATTGAGAAGGGCACGACACGTTGGCACACCGGAGTCCCGGACGAAGAGCACCTTGGGAAGGGCACGACACGTTGGCACACCGGAGTCCCGGACGAAGAGAACCTTGGGAAGGGCACGACACGTTGGCACACCGGAGTCCCGGATGAAGAGCACCCTTGGGAAGGACACGAGACGTTGGCACACCGGAGTCCCGGATGAAGAGCACCCTTGGGAAGGACACGAGACGTTGGCACACCGGAGTTTGGTGCTGGGAGTGAATTTCTCGAAGCACCTCCTGCATTCGTCGAAGAGCATCTTGGGATCCTTAACGTCACCTGTCTGGTGGGACACGCCACCTGGCACTCCATGAGAGATGGCATTTTAATTTATCGTCCTTCCAACTTTCCAGGAGGCTCTCTCCATCCGGGGCACGTCGCTCGCCAGGTGCATGCAAATCGCGTCGTGCCCTCGTATGCGGCACGCGCACACCTGCCGGTCGCAGGTGCTCGTCGCCTGTCGAGTTTTGCAGACGTCGGACGAAACCGAAACGTGTATCTTGTACACCTGCACTAAACGTCCCTTTCGTCCTGTCGTCGCAACTCGGGATCGTTACCGCTCGATGGAGGTCGAGCTAGCTCTCCGAACGATACCTGGCCCACACCTGCAGTGGCCCGCTCCGTTGAACGTGTACGCTGCGGGGTGTCCGAAATCGGCCGCACCTCGGTGACACGGACCGCCAACTGTTTTGTAAAATTAATCAAATGTCACGCACTCGCTGTGTGCGCACAGGTGCATTGTAAATTGTCGCTTTTCACAGGTAGCTCGAACATACAAATCGTAAGAAGTCAATTGGGGTTTTGTTTGAGGTCACCTGGAGTCGTTTTGAAAGGACCGTAGAGTACATTTGTGAATCATGCTTGGATATCTCAGCTGAGCCACCTGAATAGAGGGATGGAAGAGCTGTGCTACCTGAATAGATGGATGGAAGAGCTGTGCTACCTGAATAGATGGATGGAATAGATGTGCTCCCTGAATAGATGGATGGAAGAGCTGTGCTCCCTGAATAGATGGATGGAAGAGCTGTGCTACCTGAATAGATGGATGGAATAGATGTGCTCCCTGAATAGATGGATGGAAGAGCTGTGCTCCCTGAATAGATGGATGGAAGAGCTGTGCTACCTGAATAGATGGATGGAATAGATGTGCTCCCTGAATAGATGGATGGAAGAGCTGTGCTACCTGAATAGATGGATGGAAGAGCTGTGCTACCTGAATAGATGGATGGAATAGATGTGCTCCCTGAATAGATGGATGGAAGAGCTGTGCTACCTGAATAGAAGGATGGAAGAGCTGTGCTACCTGAATAGATGGATGGAAGAGCTGTGCTACCTGAATAGATGGATGGAAGAGTTGTGCTACCTGAATAGATGGATGGAAGAGTTGTGCTCCCTGAATAGATGGATGGAAGAGCTGTGCTCCCTGAATAGATGGATGGAAGAGCTGTGCTACCTGAATAGATGGAAGAGCTTTGCTCCCTGAATAGATGGATGGAAGAGCTGTGCTCCCTGAATAGATGGATGGAAGAGCTGTGCTACCTGAATAGATGAATGGAAGAGCTGTGCTCCCTGAATAGATGGATGGAAGAGCTGTGCTCCCTGAATAGATGGATGGAAGAGCTGTGCTACCTGAATAGATGGATGGAAGAGCTGTGCTACCTGAATAGATGGATGGAAGAGCTGTGCTACCTGAATAAATGGATGAAAGAGCTGTGCTACCTGAATAGATGGATGGAAGAGCTGTGCTACCTGAATAGATGGATAGAAGAGCTGTGCTTCCTGATTATATGGATGGAAGAGCTGTGCTTCCTGAATAGATGGATGGAAGAGCTGTGCCACCTGAATAGATGGATGGAAGAGCTGTGCTACCTGAATAGATGGATGGAAGAGCTGTGCCACCTGAATAGATGGATGGAAGAGCTGTGCCACCTGAATACATGGATGGAAGAGCTGTGCCACCTGAATACATGGATAGAAGAGCTGTGCCACCTGAATAGATGGTTGGAAGAGCTGTGCCACCTGAATAGATGGATGGAAGAGCTGTGCCACCTGAATAGATGGATAGAAGAGCGGTGCCACCTGAATACATGGATGGAAGAGCTGTGCTCCCTGAATAGATGGATGGAAGAGCGGTGCCACCTGAATAGATGGATGGAAGAGCTGTGCCACCTGAATGGATGGATGGAAGAGCTGTGCCACCTGAATAGATGGATGGAAGAGCTGTGCTACCTGATTAGATGGATAGAAGAGCGGTGCCACCTGAATACATGGATGGAAGAGCTGTGCTCCCTGAATACATGGATGGAAGAGCTGTGCTCCCTGAATAGATGGATGGAAGAGTGGTGCCACCTGAATAGATGGATAGAAGAGCGGTGCCACCTGAATAGATGGATGGAAGAGCTGTGCTCCCTGAATAGATGGATGGAAGAGCTGTGCTCCCTGAATAGATGGATGGAAGAGCTGTGCTACCTGAATAGATGGATGGAAGAGCTGTGCCACCTGAATAGATGGATGGAAGAGCTGTGCCACCTGAATGGATGGACGGAAGAGCTGTGCCACCTGAATAGATGGACGGAAGAGCTGTGCTACCTGAATAGATGGATGGAAGAGCTGTGCTACTTGAATAGATGGATGTAAGAGCTGTGCCACCTGAATAGATGGATGGAAGAGCTGTGCCACCTGAATGGATGGATGGAAGAGCTGTGCTACTTGAATAGATGGATGGAAAAGCTGTGCCACCTGAATAGATGGATGGAAGAGCTGTGCCACCTGAATAGATGGATGGAAGAGCTGTGCCACCTGAATGGATGGATGGAAGAGCTGTGCCACCTGAATAGATGGATGGAAGAGCTGTGCCACCTGAATAGATGGATGGAAGAGCTGTGCCACCTGAATAGATGGATGGAAGAGCTGTGCCACCTGAATAGATGGATGGAAGAGCTGTGCCACCTGAATGGATGGATGGAAGAGCTGTGCCACCTGAATAGATGGATGGAAGAGCTGTGCCACCTGAATAGATGGATGGAAGAGCTGTGCCACCTGAATGGATGGATGGAAGAGCTGTGTGCCAGGGAATTTTCAGGTGCTTTATCATCCTTTATTTTTCTCGCCGTTTGCAAGGTTTCTATGTATTTGTGGTGCGGTGCACCTTAACTATGTATTTGTGGTACACCTTAACTATGTATTTGTGGTACACCTTAACCACGTACCGGAAGGCAAAATGCTCAAGCAGATGGGATTGATTGGTGAAAGGTCATAAAATTGATGTGCCAGCATCTCTCCATCATACCGAGTACTACCTATCCTGCCAAGTGGATCGTAGATCACCATCGGTGTTTTGCTGACAATGCGAGGCGGATGCTCTTAATTACCTTCCATGTACCCGTACGGTGTCCCTGGTCGCCCACCACGTCATCCTTGCTACTCACCGGTGTGTGAAGTGGAGCACACCATCGCTCCTCAAATCCTACACCTGTGCTCAAGAGTTAATGAGCCATTGCACAGGGAATGTGTGTTCGGCTTCAGACCAAAATGTCATGTGAGAGGCAGGTGTGTCAGATGTGGGCGGTCACATTCGCTCGTTAAATTTTACCTTTTCCCTTTTATTTGTCTCTCCATGCAGGAGCAAAGAGGAAGGAGAGGAATGCTGAGAATCATTACCACAGGTAAACCTACAAGGCAGCTCCTTCATCACTTAAAATCGCAATCATGTTTCTCTTACAAGTGACTATTTAACTTTATCAATCTGTCATTATCACACACACACACATATATATATATATATATATATATATATATATATATATATATATATATATATATATATATATATATATATATATATATATATATTTATATACAGTATAATTATATATATATATATTTATATAAATATTTATATATTCAGTATATATATTATATATTTATATATATATTTATATATTTATATATATATATTTATATATACAGTATATATATAATATATTGTTATGGATATGAGAATTGTGTTTTTTTATTGTGTAAAATATCACCCTCCTTCCTCCATTTGTTGTGTATAAAGGTCAAAGGTCGTTCCCATAGTTATTCCATATACAATCACGTAGCAAATCATAGATCTCCCTGTTCAGTAGTTATCTCCTTATTATGTGTATTAGGTTAAGGCTGTGTCTTCCATTAAGTGACACTCCATTGCACCGAATTCAAACAAGGTAGATTCCCTTCACATTCCCCTTTCGTCAATTGCCAACTGCATTGGGCGGTTTGCTGCATCCACTGCTGCTGTGGGGTTGTGGTTTTTTTCGCTGCAAGACTCCATTAACCACGAGGTCATCTCAGAGCAGAAGGTGGGAGGAGTCGGCCCAGCGCCGGGAACAAGGCGTGGCCTTGCCAACGCCTCCTCTAAGGGCGGGATCGGTGAGCCCTCGCGACCAATCAGGGCCGAGGCGAGCTCACCGATGGGCGTGTCGTGAAGGCCGGCGGCTTGATCGCCCGAGGCGCAATAAAAAGCGCGCGCGGAAGCCTTTGAAAAGAGTCCTGAGAGTTGCGAGACGAGATACACGGCAGAGAGACAGCGAGCTCAGACAGGGAGAGAGAGAGATGCGGCAGATGAGCCCAGAGGAGTACCACGAGCAGTACCAGCAGCTTTGACTCCACCAAGCAGCGTTTTCTCCACTAGCAGCTTTGACTCCACCAAGTAGCGTTGGCTCCACCAGGCATCTTCGACCCGTTACCCCGCGGGAACCAGGATCGGTGGCATCGGTGGCCGTCGAGGTCCAGCCCGACGTCCCGTGCGGGATCAAGCCCGAACCATCTGCCCCCGCTGAACCTTCCTCTCTCCTTCCAGTCCTTCATTCCTGCCATTCCATCCTTCTGTGTACGTGAGTTTGTTCTGTGTGTCTTGTCCTGGGGTATAAGTTAAGCCTGTTTAGTTAAGTTAAATTGCACTGTGTCCTTCTGGTCCGTCCCTCTTTCTGCATTATTTTATTATCCTTCCTTCTTCCTTGGTTTCTTTGATTGTGTAAATAGTAGTAATAAATTGTATTTGTATTTCCAACCTTTTGTTCTTCTTCTTCTTCACATCCTTCGTCTTTGTCTTTTCCCAATTGAATACCTGTGGCACGATTTGGCCAACGTTTAGGATCGGGTTTAGTACTGTTAATGGCTCGAACTTCGGGTTGCTAAAACCGCTCGGCAACTAGTCCATCTAAAACCGGGGTTCGAGCGGTACTTGTCTCCCTGTTCTGCGGAGGGACGGATAAAGGTATTCGGGATAAACCCTGGACCCATAACCCTGATCCGTTCCATCCCGCGGGACGGCATTACAAGTACCAGGACTGGGGAGACGGCCAGCTTAACAAGACAAGGAGCTAATCACCCCTTGCTAACGGGAGAGCCGTCCCCCATATCCGTAACAATATATATACTGTATATATATATAATTATATATTTATTTATTTATATATATTTATTTATATTTATATATATTTATTTATTTATATATATTTATTTATATTTATATATATATTTATATTTATATATATATATATATATATTTATTTATATATTTATATATATATATTTATTTATTTATATATTTATATATATATTTATATATACAGTATATATATTGTTACGGTTCTTCGCCGCCCTATTTTCACTTACCAAGGGGGGATTAATCCCTTTGTTCTTTCTGGGCTTGACGGAACCGAGACTTGAAACATCCATTCCGGGTAAACGCAAAGTAGGGTTTCGGGACCAACTCTCGTTCGTACCTAATTCCCTGCGCCGCCACGGAAGTGAGGAAGCAAGCCTCACACGAGCCACGTGTGGTTTGGGTACGCCGAGCAGATTGAGTACCACGTGGTCCATGCAGGTTAGTAGTGGAACCCGATTCAAGCGGTCCTATTCGTACCACGCTTAGCCAATGAGGAAACCACAGAAACGATCGAATGGGAAAAAGGAAGAACACAGGTTTAATTATTCCCACACGTATATACAATGATCGGGGACGCAGAGACACAGGGCAGCACTTAATCAGTCTTATCTTATCCCCCGGACTCAGGCCCGTCACACTCACACAGGGAATTGCAGATGGGTCGATGTTCAGTCAAACGCATCGACGTGGTCGTCCAGGAACGGCCCCGTCCGGCTCTCCACAGTCCCAGCACGTCCCGCGAAGATGGCAGCAGGCGGTGGAAGGAACCATGTAGCATGTCTCCCGAACAACGGCAGCCGATGAGGTGGAACGGCAAATGCGGGACTCTCAGCGCGGCTGGCGATTACACAGCCGTTCTCACTCGTGCAACTTAATGCACCGTATATGGATCTCAAACTCAAACTCAACTGAGCGTCACTTATTAATAGCACGTATTTCGGTTCATGCGTGTCTTGCTTCGCCCGTGTATATCTTTCACAGTTCTCTGACGTTCTCAACTCCTCTTCAACGATTCCTACAAGTTGCTTTAGTGCGCGCGAGTTCTCTGTTCGTCAGCGAGTCCTCATGTCTCTTTGCTCATCAGTCCCCTCAGGCAGCATGTCCTTTGGTGCAAGTCCTTTTGCTGCAAATTCTCTCACGCTAGTCCTTTGCTCATCAGTCCTCTCGGGGGCTTTATGCAATGGGTTATATAGGTATGCCGCCGAACCTTCTGGAACCCTCTCGAACCTTCTTACCACGCCCTGTGACACAGTGCTGCCGCCACCACCTCTGAGCCCTGATTGGCGGCTCGTGCTTACCGTCAGCACTTCTGCCGCCCCTCATTCGGCTCCAGCGCAACCCTCCTAGGTCTGCCTCGTGTTAAATCGCCCAAAATGAACCAAAGTCAGCGCAAAGGGGCATGAGGCTAGGGAGGCTGGAGAGTCAGTAGAAGTAGGACATATTCTCCTGACTCTACTCAACGCAGAACTAACATAGGAAAAGGACTAAGCTCACAAATACTATGAAATAACTGAACTATTGCAAGGCTACATGTTGCTTGTGTGACTATGAGGGGGAAATTTTAACCTTTATTATACAGACTGTACAAAACTCAAAACCGCAACAATATATATATATATATTTATATAAATATTTATATTTATATATACAGTATATATATTATATATTTATTTATTTATATATTTATTTATTTATATATATTAATTTATTTATATTTATATTTATATTTATATTTATATTTATATATATATTTATTTACTTATATATTTATATATATATATATACATATATATTTATATATACAGTATATATATATATATATATATATATATATATATTTATATAAATATTTATATTTATATATACAGTATATATATTATATATTTATTTATTTATATATATTTATTTCTATTTATATTTATATTTATATATATATTTATTTATTTATATATTTATATTTACTGATGTGTATTTCAAATGTGGGTAGAGGCATCACAAAGGATAAAATTTACATATATATATATATATATATATATATATATATATATATATATATATATATAATTATATATACACAGTATATATTTATATATATATTTATATATATATTTATATATATATTTATATATACAGTATATATATATATATATATTTATATATATATTTATATATATTTATATATACAGTATATATATTATATATATATATATTTATATTTATTTATTTATTTATTTACATATATATATGTATTTGTAAATTTTATCCTTTGTGATGCATCTCTACCCACATTTGAAATACACATCAGAACTTTCCAACACCCATCTCATGTTCCTCATCTGCTCATCTTGGCTCCACTCAGCATGTTCCTCTTCAAAGTCTTCTGGCTGAAGGTTGGGAGCGACCTCAACACCGCAGAATCTGCTTGTTCACATAGTCAACTAACATGGACTCCAAAATGGCCTCTCTCTAAAATATCGGGCTGCATATCCACAGCCTCTGATATTGATTGTGCCTTGTAATATTTCACAAAGGTTGCCTTCTCCCTCTCCATGGTACATTGAATCCTGTGGTGATGTGGTTGTGGTCAAGCAGCTCACACAAAAATATTGCCCATCCATTCTTCGGCAAACCAGAAAGCATCCTCTCGCTAATCCCAAGGATGTACTCTAAATTCAGTCTCCTTCCTAAAAGTCTGACTTCCTTTTCAAGTGTGCCCTGGTGTATTATTTAATTGTCCCCTCCATCCCCTCGCACCTCAAATAGCCTCACCACACGGACTGCTCCAGACAATACAGAATGTCTCAATTTCGTGATTGCTTCCAAATCTCAATTAGCCTCCCAATCCCAGGCTGCCCCTCTCCTTCCCTCTCCTGCTCAAAACCTATTGAACTTTATTTATTTATTTCTCAACCTGAGAAGGTACACAATTTCTGTCCAGCCTCGACTCCTCGATTTCTGACTCCCATCATGCGGCCCGTTAAGCCTTTCCACCTAGAAATTATGCAAACATCACTCGAATTCACAAGAATGGTGTAGAAATAGTGAAAAATAGGTGTAAAAAAATAGTGACTTTACTGATCCCGGAAAGCCATCTCTACCTTTTTGCAGATGATACCCAATTGTGCCATAGAGTTTCCGATCCAAATGATGGGCAGGCAGCAGCTGCTTCACTTTCTGCTGCTCTGCAATTGTTTATATATAATTCCACTGTGGGAACAATATAGGTTGTGAAACTGACTTCTGTAGGCCGTTCAATCCAATCCTTTGCAAGATTTTATGCCAGAAGTACATGACCATCTGATGTCATCCTCCACCAGAACACGTGGTCTTTTTGCTTCCATTAACCCCATGTAACCCAACCCTCTTACTTGTAGTTTACTGTGCGTATCTCACCCTTCTCTCTCTCTCTCTCTCTCCCTTCTCTCTCTCTCTCTCACCCTTCTCTCTCCCCACTCTCCCCCTCTCTCCCCCTCTCTCCCCCCCTCTCCCCCTCTCTCTGTTTCTCTCCCCCTCTCTCTGTTTCTCTCCCCCTCTCTCTGTTTCTCTCCCCCTCTCTCTGTTTCTCTCCCCCTCTCTCTGTTTCTCCCATCCTCTCTCTCTTTATCTCTCCCCCGCTCTCTGTTTCTCTCCCTCCCTCTCTTCCCCCTCACCCTTCCCGTCGCCTCCCCTCCTATCTCCCAGTCCCCTCTCCCCCTCTCCCCCTCTCCCTCCCTTCCCTCCCCTCCACATCCATCTCTGTCTCTTCTCTCTCTCTCTCTCTCTCTCTCTCTCTCTCTCTCTCTCTCTCTCTCTCTCTCTCTCTCTCTCTCCCTCTCCCTCTCCCTCTCCCTCTCTCTCTCTCCCTCTCTCTGTCTCTCTCTCCCTCCCAGCCTCTCTTCTTTGTTAATTCCCTACAGCTTGTTTCATCCACATCTGACCCACCATTGTCAGTACATTGCCTTTTTGCTCCCTGTCAACTTTCTCTCCTGTGAGCCTTGATTTTGCACTAAAAAGGGATAAATGACACTTTTGGGAATTCAATGCGGAACACTCACAGATTGTATTCCCCACGGGAGATGGGAAAACGCTGGTGTGCAGCACTGAATATTCTATGTTCGGCTTTCTACATCATTACGCATAGATTATTGCAGATGGATGTCAGCAATTACAATCTCAAGTGAACTGCTTGGTTTTCATCAATATATGGCAAATTATTTCATACAGGAATCAAATGTTGTGGATTATACAAAATGAATTCTTCTCTCATTGGAAGATAACCATGCAGGTAGTAGCTCGCTGGCCTTTCATAATATAATTATAAAGTCAGCAATGATAACGAGAGACGACATAATTAACCCGATGCTGGATCCATTCATGATATCGAGTATATATCGTTCCAGGGTGGTTTCCTAATGACCAACTTGGGCAAAATATACCATGGTATCTTTTTTGCTGACATTAGAGATAGGACAGCAAGATCTATGGTGTTTCGGAAAGAAGGAAATGCTCTCAGTGTTACACCAAGCATGTTAGGGCTGGTGCAAATATTTCTAAAAAATAAAATAAATAACTCGCAGCACTCCGCGACGCTTGTTCGTGCACACTCACAATACTCACAACACTTGTTCGTGCATACTCACAGCACTCCCAACACTTGTTCCTTTCTTCGTGCACACTCACAATACTCACAACACTCACAACACTTGTTCGTGCATACTCACAGCACTCCTAACACTTGTTCGTGCACACTCACAGCACTCCCAACACTTGTTCCTTTCTTCGTGCACACTCACAATACTCCCAACACTTGTTCGTGCATACTCACAGCACTCCTAACACTTGTTCGTGCACACTCACCGTACTCCCAACACTTGTTCCTTTCTTCGTGCACACTCACAATACTCCCAACACTTGTTCCTTTGTTCGTGCACACTCACAATACTCCCAACACTTGTTCATGCACACTCACAGTACTCCCAACACTTGTTCGTGCACACTCACAGCATTCCGCGACACTTGTTCGTGCACACTCACAATACTCCCAACACTTGTTCCTTTGTTCGTGCACACTCACAATACTCCCAACACTTGTTCGTGCACACTCACAGCATTCCGCGACACTTGTTCGTGCACACTCACAGCACTCCCAACACTTGTTCGTGCACACTCACAGCATTCCGCGACACTTGTTCGTGCACACTCACAGCACTCCCAACACTTGTTCGTGCACACTCACAGCATTCCGCGACACTTGTTTGTGCACACTCACAGCACTTGTTCGTGCACACTCACAGCACTCCCAACACTTGTTCGTGCACACTCACAGCATTCCGCGACGCTTGTTAGTGCACACTCACAGCACTCCCAACACTTGTTCGTGCACACTCACAGCACTCCCAACACTTGCTCCTTTCTTCATGCACCCTCACAGCACTCCCAACACTTGTTCGTGCACACTCACAGCACTCCCAGCACTTGTTCGTGCATACTCACAGCACTCTCAACACTTGTTCGTGCACACTCACAGCATTCCGCGACGCTTGTAAGTGCACACTCACAGCACTCCCAACACTTATTCGTGCACACTCACAGAACTCCCAACACTTGTTCCTTTCTTCGTGCACCCTCACAGAACGCCACGACTCTTGTTCATCTTGTTCATGCACACTCACAGCACTCCGCGACTCTTGTTTATGCACATTCACAGCACTCCCAACACTTGTTCGTGCACACTCACCGCACTCCCAACACTTGTTCCTTTGTTCGTGCACACTCACAATGCTCCCAACACTTGTTCGTGCATACTCACAGCACTCCTAACACTTGTTCGTGCACACTCACCGCACTCCCAACACTTGTTCCTTTCTTCGTGCACCCTCACAGCACTCCGCGACTCTTGTTCATGCACACTCACAGCACTCCCAACACTTGTTCCTTTCTTCGTACACACTCACAGCACTCCGCGACTCTTGTTCGTGCACACTTGCAGCATTCCGCGATGCTTGTTAGTGCACACTCACAGCACTCCCGACACTTGTTCGTGCACACTCACAGCACTCACAGCACTTGTTCGTGCACACTCACAGCACTCCAAACACTTGTTCGTGCACACTCACAGCATTCCGCGACGCTTGTTAGTGCACACTCACAGCACTCCCGACACTTGTTCGTGCACACTCACAGCACTCCCAACACTTGTTCCTTTCTTCGTGCACACTCACAGAACTCCACGACTCTTGTTCATGCACACTCACAGCACTCCGCGACTCTTGTTTATGCACATTCACAGCACTCGCAACACTTGTTCGTGCACACTCACCGCACTCCCAACACTTTGGGCACCCTCACAGCACTCCCAACACTTATTCGTGCACACTCACAGCACTCCCAACACTTGTTCCTTTCTTCGTGCACCCTCACAGAACTCCACGACTCTTGTTCATGCACACTCACAGCACTGCGCGACTCTTGTTTATGCACATTCACAGCACTCCCAACACTTGTTCGTGCACACTCACCGCACTCCAAACACGTGTTCGTACACACTCACAGAATTCCGCGACGCTTGTTAGTGCACACTCACAGCACTCCCAACACTTGTTCCTTTCTTCGTGCACCCTCACAGAACACCGCGACTCTTGTTCATGCACACTCGCAGCACTCCGCGACTCTTGTTTATGCACATTCACAGCACTCCCAACACTTGTTCGTGCACACTCACTGCACTCACAACACTTGTTCCTTTCTTTGTGCACACTCGCAATACTCCCAACACTTGTTCCTTTGTTCGTGCACACTCACAATACTCCCAACACCTGTTCGAGCATACTCACAGCACTCCTAACACTTGTTCGTGCACACTCACCGCACTCTCAACACTTGTTCCTTTCTTCGTGCACCCTCACAGCACTCTGCGACTCTTGTTCGTGCACACTCACAGCACTCCCAACACTTGTTCCTTTCTTCGTACACACTCACAGCACTCCGCGACTCTTGTTTGTGCACACTCACAGCACTCTGCGACTCTTGTTCATGCACATTCACAGCACTCCCAACACTTGTTCGTGCACACTCACAGAACTCCGCGACTCTTGTTCGTGCACATTCACAGCACTCTCAACACTTGTTTGTGCACACTCACAGAACTCCCAACACTTGTTCATGCACACTCACAGTACTCCCAACACTTTTCGTGCACACTCACAGCATTCCGCGACGCTTGTTCGTGCACACTCACAGCACTCCCAACACTTGTTCGTGCACACTCACAGCACTCCCAACACTTGTTCGTGCACACTCACAGCATTCCGCGACGCTTGTTAGTGCACACTCACAGCACTCCCAACACTTGCTCGTGCACACTCACAGCACTCCCAACACTTGCTCCTTTCTTCGTGCACCCTCACAGCACTCCCAACACTTGTTCGTGCACACTCACAGCACTCCCAACACTTGTTCCTTTCTTTGTGCACCCTCACAGAACTCCGCGACTCTTGTTCATGCACCCTCACAGCACTCCCAACACTTGTTCGTGCACACTCACAGCACTCCCAGCACTTGTTCGTGCACACTCACAACACTCCAAACACTTGTTCGTGCACACTCACAGCACTCCCAACACTTGTTCCTTTCTTCGTGCACCCTCACAGAACACCGCGACTCTTGTTCATGCACACTCGCAGCACTCCGCGACTCTTGTTTATGCACATTCACAGCACTCCCAACACTTGTTCGTGCACACTCACTGCACTCACAACACTTGTTCCTTTCTTTGTGCACACTCGCAATACTCCCAACACTTGTTCCTTTGTTCGTGCACACTCACAATACTCCCAACACCTGTTCGAGCATACTCACAGCACTCCTAACACTTGTTCGTGCACACTCACCGCACTCTCAACACTTGTTCCTTTCTTCGTGCACCCTCACAGCACTCTGCGACTCTTGTTCGTGCACACTCACAGCACTCCCAACACTTGTTCCTTTCTTCGTACACACTCACAGCACTCCGCGACTCTTGTTTGTGCACACTCACAGCACTCTGCGACTCTTGTTCATGCACATTCACAGCACTCCCAACACTTGTTCGTGCACACTCACAGAACTCCGCGACTCTTGTTCGTGCACATTCACAGCACTCTCAACACTTGTTTGTGCACACTCACAGAACTCCCAACACTTGTTCATGCACACTCACAGTACTCCCAACACTTTTCGTGCACACTCACAGCATTCCGCGACGCTTGTTCGTGCACACTCACAGCACTCCCAACACTTGTTCGTGCACACTCACAGCACTCCCAACACTTGTTCGTGCACACTCACAGCATTCCGCGACGCTTGTTAGTGCACACTCACAGCACTCCCAACACTTGCTCGTGCACACTCACAGCACTCCCAACACTTGCTCCTTTCTTCGTGCACCCTCACAGCACTCCCAACACTTGTTCGTGCACACTCACAGCACTCCCAACACTTGTTCCTTTCTTTGTGCACCCTCACAGAACTCCGCGACTCTTGTTCATGCACACTCACAGCACTCCCAACACTTGTTTGTGCACATTCACCGCACTCCAAACACTTGTTCGTGCACACTCACAGCACTCCCAACACTTGTTCGTGCACACTCACAGCACTCCCAACACTTGTTCCTTTCTTCGTGCACCCTCACAGAACTCCGCGACTCTTGTTCATGCACACTCACAGCACTCTGCGACTCTTGTTTATGCACATTCACAGCACTCCCAACACTTGTTCGTGCACACTCACAGCATTCCCAACACTTGTTCATTTCTTCATGCACAGTCACAGCACTCCCAACACTTGTTCGTGCACACTCACAGCACTCACAGCACTTGTTCGTGCACACTCGCAGCATTCCCAACACTTGTTTCTTTATTCGTGCACACTCACAGCACTCCCAACACTTGTTCGTGCACACTCACAGCACTCCGCGATGCTTGTTCGTGCACACTCGCAGCACTCCCAACACTTGTTCCTTTATTCGTGCACACTCACAGCACTCCCAACACTTGTTCGTGCACACTCACAGCACTCCCAGCACTTGTTGGTGCACACTCACAGCACTCCCAACACTTGTTCGTGCACACTCACAGCACTCCCAACACTTGTTCGTGCACACTCACAGCACTCCCAACACTTGTTCGTGCATACTCGCAGCACTCCTAACACTTGTTTCTTTGTTCATGCACACTCACAGCACTCCCAACACTTGTTCACTAATTCGTGCACACTCACAGCACTCCCAACACTTGTTTCTTTATTCATGCATACTCACAGCACTCCCAACACTTGTTCACTAATTCGTGCACACTCACAGCACTCCAACAAATGTTCCTTTATTCCTTTGATTTCACACCGTGTGAGTGTGTTGTTTTAGTTCAATTTGCACCATAAGAGAAACGTTACATTGTGAACCACAACCGTTTTCTCTAATGATACAGCAATCTACCTGTCCTGTTTGCAAGAGGAATTCTAAAGATTCAATATTGTACTTGGCCAAATTCCAACACCTATGCATGAGATTGGTGCAAGATTGAGCACATTACTTGATTAAAGAGTCCTACAGTTGACAAAACATTTGATTATATTTATAGCGAGAGGTGATTTCAAGCAACAGAGTTGCGTTTTCGCAGCCACCTGGTCCTTTCCTTGTGTGTCAAACCCAGGATGTTTAGGATGAGAGGAAGTGTGGAATTGAACAAATATAGTCCATGTTAGCAGACAGGGAACTTCCACATGCTGGGCCTGCACAGCACTTGCAAAACGAACGTTGTCATTAACAATTGAGTTGTGTGCAAGAGGGTGTCATCCTGAGTTATTTCCCATTCTCCTCCCTCCATCCCGCTCTCCAACCCTCACAGTGAATTTGTTCAACAGCAGAATTCCAGTGTTATTTTCCTCCCTCCACGCCCCCCCCCCCCCCCCCCTCCAACCCTCACAGTGAATCTGTTGAACAGCAGAATTCCAGTGTTATTTTCCATCCTCCCTTCACATCCCTCCCTCTCACTTTCCAACCCTCACAGCGAATCTATTGAATAGCAGAATTCCAGTTTTATTTTGCACAATTTATGGAGCTATATCGTTTATACCAAATTACCTCTTAAAATGAAGCAACAATACCTGAGTCACCAATACCTTTCAATCTTGTTCCCCTTAAATGACTTGTTTGAGTTTAAAATGGGAATATAGCTCAGATGCTTTGATTATATGGTGGAATAGTTGGGTAAGGGGATATATATGTTTATGGCTTGAGAGAATGAAGCTAAGATGAGAAACTTACCAATTGATAAAAATCGAAATGTCAATGGAAGATCGACATACATCTATCATCGTGTATATACGGTAAGTAAATAGACCTGGACATACTTTATCGATGTCCTCATGTTCTAATAGTACATACTTTATAGACGTCTTCATGTTCTAATAGTACATACTTTATAGACGTTCTCACGTTCTAATTGTACATACTTTATGGACGTCCTCACGTTCGAATTGTATATACTTCATAGACGTACTCATATTACAATTCTACATATTTTATAGATGAACTCACATTCTAATAGTACATACTTTATAGACGTCCTCACGTTCTAATAGTACATACTTTATCGACGTCCTCACGTTTTAATAGTACATACTTTGTAGACGTACTCACATTCTAATTGTACATACTTTATATACGTCCTCATATTCTAATAGTACATACTTTATCGACGTCCTCATGTTCTAATAGTACATACTTTATAGACCTACTCACATTCTAATTGTACATACTTTATAGACGTACTCACATAATTCTACATATTTTATAGATGAACTAACATTATAACAGTACATACTTTATAGATGTCCTCATGTTCTAATTCTAATAGTACATACTTTATAGACGGCCTCACATTCTTATAGTACATACTTTATGGACGTACTCACGTTATAATAGTACATACTTCATGGATGTACTTATATTCTAATAGAACATACTTTATCGGTGTACTTGCATTCTAAAAGTACATACTTAATATTTCTACACATATTGCATTCAATTTCACCAGGCAACGCTGGGTACTTCGGCTGGTATATACAGTGATGGCCAAAAATATTGGCACCCTTAAACTTTTTCAAAGAACTCAAAATTTTCTCTAAAAATAAGTTGAAATTGACAAAAATATTTGGTCTCCCCAATTATTTATTTCACTGTTAATATTACAGAACCTTTGTTTTTGATTCAGAACTTAATGCCTTTTAAATCAGAAAATAGAAAGAAATGGCATTGACAAAATTATTGACACCCGAGACAATATTTGGTAGCACAACATTTGGACAAAATAACTGCAGTCAAGCACTTCCTATAGCCATGAGATTCCTCCACCTCTCCATTGGCAGTTTGGCCTACTCTTCTTGTGCAAACTGCTCCAGTTCTCCCAGATTTGAAGGGTGCTTCTCCCAACTGCTGTTTTCAGATCTCCCCACAGGTGTTCAATAGGATTTAGATCTGGACTCATTGCTGGCCACTTCAGAACAATCCAGCGTTTAGTGTTGAACCATTCCTGGGTGCTTTTTTAAAGTGTGTTTGGGGTCATTGTCCTGCTGCAAGACCCATGACCTTCGATGGAGACCCAGCTTTCTAACACTGGGTTGAACATTGCGCTCAAAAATGCCTTTGTAATCTCCTGATTTCATGATGTCATGCACACATTGAAGGCACCCAGAGCCAGAGGCAGCACAGCAACCCCAAAACATCACTGATCCTCCTCCATGTTTGACTGCAGGGAAGGTGTTCTTTTCTTTGAAGGGTTCATTTTGTTTTCTGTAAACATAGAGATGATGTGCTTTGCCAAATAGCTCTAAATTGGTCTCATCTATCCACAGGACATTCTCCCAGAAGGATTTTGGCTTGTTCAGGTGTTTTGGAAAACTCAAGTCAGGCTATCTTTTGTCTCTCTCTGAGCCATGCGGTCCTCCTGGGTCTCCTACCATAGAACCCCCTTTCATTGAGTTGACGATGGATCGTGCGAGTTGAAACTGTCGTACCTTGTGTCTAAAGGTCAGCTTGAATCTGTTTGGCAGTTGATCGAGGTGCGTTCTCCACCATTCAAACAATCCTTCGCTGCAATCTTCAATCAGGTTTTCTCTTGCGGAAAGGTCCAGGGAAGTTAGCTACATTGCCATGGACAATAAACTTCCTGATAACATTGCGTCCAGTGGACACAGGAACATCAAGGTCTCTGGAGATGGACTTGTAGCCATGAGATTGCCCATGCTTGGCTACAATCTTGTGTCTGACCTCCTCAGACAATTCTCTGGTTTTCTTTCTTTTCTCCATGCTCATTGCGGTACACACAGTGACACAAAACAGCAGAATGACTCCTTTTCCTTATTCAAACTGGTTGAATGAGTGATTCTTACATTGCAGGCACCTGCAACTCACCATAGGTGAGTTCAATTCCAAAGTAAAGGAGAATCACCTGCTTGAAATCTAATTATTTCTTACAACTTCTAAAAGGTGCCAATAATATTATCTGGGACATTTTAGGATTTCTGTGTGAAATAAGCTAAGATTTATTAATAAGTTCAGCTTTTTTGTTTTGTTTCACTGCAAACCAAAGAAATACATATGTGGATACCAAAATATTTTTTTCATTCAACAATTTTCTGGAAGAGATGGAGCATTATTTGAAAAAGTGCAAGGGTGCCAATATTTTTGGCCACGACAGTATATGCAGTGCATTCAGAACGTATTCAGACCCCTTCACTTTTTTCACATTTTGTTATGTTGCAGCCTTATGCTGAAATCGTTTAGATTCATTTTTTCCCTCATCAATCTACACTCAATACCCCATAATGACAAAGAGAAAACAGGATTTTAGAAAGTTTTGCAAATTTATTAAAAATAAAAAACTGAAATATCGCATTTACATAAGTATTCAGACCCTTTGCACTTGACACTTGAAATTTAGCTCAGGTGCCTCCCATTTCTCTTGATCATCTTTGAGATGTTTCTACACCGTGATTGGAGTCCACCTGTGGTAAATTCAATTGATTGGACATAAGTTGGTAAGGCACACACCTGTCTAAATAAGGTCTCACAGCTGACAATGCATATCAGAACAAAAACAAAGCCATGAGGTCGAAGGAACTGCCTGCAGAGCTCAGACAGGATTGTGTCAGGGGGCAGATCTGGGGAAGCCTACAAAAAAGTTCTGCTGCATTGAAGGTTCCCAAGAGCACAGTGGCCTCCATAATTCTTAAATGGAAGAAGTTTGGAACAACCAGGACTCTTCCTAGAGCTGGCCGCCCGCCCAAATTGAGCAATCGGGGGAGAAGGGCCTTGGTAATAGAGGTGACCAAGAACCCGATGGTCACTCTGGCTGAGCTCCAGAGATCCTGTGTGGAGGTGGGAGAAACTTCCAGAAGGACAACCATCACTGCAACACTCCACTGATCTGGGCTTTATGGCAGAGTGGCCAGACGGAAGCCTCTCCTCAGTGAAAGACACATGAAAGCCCGCTTGGAGTTTGCAAAAAAGCACCTAAAGAACTCTCACACTGTGAGAAACAAGATTCTGTGGGCTTTCGTCGTGTTTGTGTTTGTGCTGGCTTATCTGTGGTGTGCAGCGTCCGTCAGGAATTGTCGGGCTTGAGCACCGTCGTCCGACGCCGGCCTCCCTGCGCCCCCGTTCACCAAGCCTCTCGCACCAAGCGAGTGAGCGAGCGTGTAATGTTCTCCCGGCTCCTGCAGCTCGTACGCTCGCCGTTCGCACTTGAACGCCGGGGAAGAGAATCGTCAGCGCTCCAATATCTTTCGAAGCGAAACTCCAAAACGGGATTGAAAAGAAAGGGCAGAAGGGAGGTCCAAACAGGAAGGCAGCCAACACGAGAAGTACAAAGGGGAGAGCTTAATCGGACAGTCCAGAGCAAGAGGGCCAAAGGAAGAGCGGAAAATGCCGGCGAGCGAGAGGTTCTACTCGCCGTCACGTGACGTCAGCCCTCCTCTCCCCCAACCAGAGCAGTGCCCTTCGACTTCTCGAATCTTCTCATCGCGTTGGTGTCCTCTCATTGGCCGAGTGCTTTTTGCCATTCGTGTCATGCCATCCGTCGGTGGCCAATCAGTCTGCCACTTCCTTCTATCTTCCTTCCACCAATCAGTGGCCAACTCCTTACCCCCAATCACGGGGAAGCTTTTTGTCCCTTCCCCGACCAATCACACGTCCTTCCCTGCTCTGCCAATCAATGGCCTGCTCTTTGCTTGCCTGGTCAATGTTTGATCGCTATGCCAGCTGGTGATGTGGCTGGCTGCGGCCCCATCAGCGGTGCCCGATCTGGCTTCCTGCCTGTGGTTCTGTAAGTCTTATCGTCTTGTGGCGGAGGGGGGGATTTAATTAATGTGGTGCACTAATGGATCTAGCTAATGTCTATAAGAGTGCGTTGCCATACGGGACACAGGTATGATCACCGAGGTTTCACATACAGGTGAATTATCTTAGTCCCTACAACTATTTATCACCGGATCATCCTCGTATGATCACAGGTACACACTTAATCCGACAAACCGCCTAAACACAGAACTTATTACAGGTGAGATTCTCTAGCACGACAGACGAAGCATGATACCTATTCAGATCTACCTAAATCTATGTATGCCTACCCCAATCTTCATAACAATATATATATTCCAACTCTCTTAGTGGTCCCGATTATTCCCAGCTTGTTATGGGATTGGCCAGAGTGGTCGTTTTGACCCAAGTCTTTCTGGAACCACCAGCCCAGACCTGACGTTTGACTGGAGGTGATTTGTTCAGCATCACTAAACAGTGTCACCTGATACAACAATTTGCTCAGATAATTCACCTCCTTTTAGCACAGGATACTTGGGGATATTTAGTGTCTAGTAATTAATTCTGACAGATGGGACACCGAGAGTATATTGAGACAGTACACACATTGATGCATCATGCTGCCTGTGAAACATCAGGGTGATAGTCCAGATTTGAACTCGGCCTGGACAGCTGAAATGTGAGTGCACTCATCTCTAGAATCCTGTCAACACATATTGTGCAATTCCATACTCCTTATCTAATCAATAAGACCAGAATATCTTCATCTCTCTCATCTCTGCCATTGCCATGAAATAGAATCTATGCTTTTGAAATTGGTAATCTATATATATAAAACACAGTTTGTGTGTGTGTGTGTGTGTGTGTGTGTGTGTGTGTGTGTGTGTGTGTGTGTGTGTGTGTGTGTGTGTGTGTAATGTTACCGATAGACTCCTAAACGGAGAGGCTCACGTACTTGATATTTGGCACAGACATGGCCATTGAGCCTGGTAAGAACATGGCCGACCTAAATATTGATTTCATAATATTTTTAACCATATTTTTACCTCAGCGCATTTCAGCGAGGAATATTATGCACAGAATCTGACCGGTCGCAGAGCAGCGCGCTGATTCGCTCAGAGCGATCACGTGATGTTCCTTGCCGCCATTAACTCAGTTACGCGTTCGCACGTATTTCAGAGCGAAAAGCAATTGCCTTTTTTCACATTTCAGCGACGAACATTGCCATTCACACCACATAGGTTTTTTTCCCTTTCATCTTTAGATCCATATTTTTTGCCATAACGTAGCGCATTATGGCTCTCTCGAGCTCGAGTTAGCCAATCACCTGGGAGCATGAGGCCACGTTGGCCACGCCCACGACAGGACGCAGAGTTGCAATCGATCGCTCAGAGCGATCACGTGATGTTCCATCACGTCACACGTCACACGTTTGCACGTAATTCAGGGCGAAAAGCGATTGCGTTTTTTCACCTTTATGCGATCGTGTTTTGTGTCGATTTTGTGCGATATGAATTAAATTTTAATTCATATTTCGTGTTTACGAATTCGAATATGAAGGATTTCCCCTTTCCCCTTTCGATTTCGAATACGAATCGAATACGAGCTTGAGTCGAGAGGGCGAATGTACGGGTTGGGAATGTACGGGTCTCCCTTCCCCCGCCCGGCAACGCCGGTACTGGAGGGCGTGGGTCACAGGATCGGTGAGTCTCCAAAATCCGCTTCGTGCTCTTGCGAAGATGCAGGACAATGTCGCGATTGTTGTGCTGCTCTCCGACCATGAGAACTGCAACGTCATTGTTGACTGGCCCTCCCCTTCCCTCCCCCTTCCCTCCCCCGTCCGTCCTCCCCCTCCCTTTTCCCCCTCCCCCTCCCTTTTCCCTTTCCCCCTCCCCCCCTTCCCTGCCCCTCCCCCTACCCCCTCCCCCTTCCCTGCCCCTCCCCCTACCCCCTTCCCCCTCCCCCCTCCCCCTCCCCCCCCCTCACCCTCCCATCCCTCACCCTCCCCCTACCCCTCCCCTCCCCCACCCTCCCCCTACCCCTTCCCTCCCCCCTCCCCCCTCTCCCTCCCCCCTCCCATCCCTCCCCCTCCCCCCCTCCCATCCCTCCCCCTCCCATCCCTTACACCCCCCTCCCCCTCCCATCCCTTCCCCTCCCCTCCCCCTCCCATCCCTTCCCCTCCCCCTCCCCATCCCCCCTCTTCTCCCCTCTCCCCCTCCCCCTCCCCCTCTTCTCCCTCCCCCTCCCATCCCTTCCCCTCCCCCTCCCCATCCCCCCTCTTCTCCCCTCTCCCCCTCCCCCTCCCCCTCTTCTCCCCTCCCCCCCTCTTCTCCCCTCCCCCCCCTCTTCTCCCCTCCCCCCCGTTCCCCTCCCCTCCCCTCCCCCGCCCGGCAATGCCGGGTACTTCTGCTCGTACTCTATGAAGGAAACAATATAAAACCTGATCAAATCTTCCAATGAAAATGAGATGATTTTGATTGGAGCTGATTAGGCTTTATCAGTTTGTTTGTTTTTCGTATATTGTACTTGACTTCTTCACAATACTTCATCAATAATCTCACGTTATTGTGTCTCTGAACACAGTAATTGGCTGGGAAAGGCAAAACAGGCCTTTTTACATTTAAAGAAACCCTGAAGATGTAATGCTCCTCAGGATACATTTTCGTCCCTTCGGGAGATTTTCCAATTGAGAAGGTTTCCAGGGCCTAGCCTGAACATTTATTCATGCAGTGTGCATACGCAAGCTGTCACAATCGTGGAAATGCATTTCCCCTCTCGGTGACCTTGACAAAATAGATCTTTTAGAAACTGTGCCTGCTGATGAGCTGAGCCTTGGCAGAAAGATTGACAGCACTGCACATTCTGGGGCCACCCTGGGGGATGTCAGCTTGGGGTGACAGGTTCTGAGAGCGATTAACGGGCCAGACGTATAACCGCCATGCAACTCTGGATCGCCGATGTCTTAACCGTAGAAACAGCAAGTAAGAAGCACAATCCTTGGGGGATGTTAAACTGGATGGCAACCTCATTAAACAAATGTAATGCTACGTGTGTGCTTCGAGAATAGCCTCGTGGTATGCACACTCCCCTCTGAGCTGTCGAGCCAAGGTTTGAATCTTGACCGAGCCATAAAGTGTCATCTTCATGTTTCACAGGCAGGAACCACCTTTCGAGGCCATTTTTTCCCTGCAGAGCAGTGGTTGGCCTTTTTGGGGCACCGTGGTCCCCTTTTTGAAGCAATGTTTTATGGCCGGATGCCCTTCCTGCCGCCAACCCTATTAGTCGCCTCTTGCGACACACAGGGAATTACCAGTGAACTGGTACTCAATTTGCCGACCTCGGAAGGATGACAGGCTGAGTCAACCCCCCTGGCGTTAATTCAGCGATTGACCGGGATTCGAACTCAAGATCCTATGATCCCAAGCCGGCACCCTAACTGCTAAGCCAACACCAGGCTGTGTGGAACATTGGAGAAGTCAGGAAAATTTCTGTCATTTTTACAGACATATAAAAATTGAAGGCCCCCATCATGAAAGCATTGTACTGAAGTCAACACTACTTGTGCTCACTCTTCAATGAGACTTGGTTATGTATATAAAAAATTATTGGAGCTAAATTGAACACAGCCAAATTGCTATCATATAAATTAACAAAGAAAAAAACAAGACAATGTTATAAATCAAATATGTTAACATTAACCAACAAGAACTAACCTCAGCACAAATGAAATGCAATCTAAAAGGTGAAGCCCTTCATTAATCACTGACAGTAACACTGATGCTAATCCTCACAATAACCCCAAACACAATGTTAACCCAGGTGCTAATTGAAAAGAAATTCCAGAAGTTTAGCGCCCTGAAGGCAGCCTTATACACCACCTTACATAACACCTACAAATACTGCTAAACTGTTGGTTTTTGGAAGTAATAACAAGGCAATTTTTGTTCTACTGTGTTCAAGTTTATAATTACGTAAATTTAAATTTAAATAAAATCAAGTGTGTGACGGTCGACTAAAAAAAATTATTCTGTAAGTTCACCGCTGTTTACACCACCTTTAATTACATTGTCTATTGCACCACTCTATCTGACACATCACATTAGTTATTCGTGCTTGGTGTTTGCGTCGTTTATGCCATGATTAAAAACAGTACGTTTCCTGTTTGGAATGGTTTTCAATTTTGTTTGACTGCCACACAGACAGAATAAAAATATGATCTCAAAATACGGCTCAATGAATTCAGAGCCAAATACAGCAAAACGAGAAACTTGTCTTTCTATTCATGTTCCTATTCGTGTTCAAAAGATAACATTCAATTGAAATGAAGTTGTTCCTCGATCATAAGCTAACGGTTGTGGTTGGACAGACAGATATAAGTGAACCAATTATTGCTTAACCGCAAGTTTGGCTTTGTGCATGTGGGGTAACAATTAGACCAGTATGGCGCATGTACTGTATATTTGTACTATTCTGCTGTTTGTTCCATTGCTGTCTTGCTTCACCCTTTGGTTGACATGATGGCTGCATTTAACAAGCAAATATACGTTGACAACATTAACACCAACTGATGGTAAAGTAGAAATGAGGAGGCATTTTATAGCATGATTGGGGAAATAATTTCTCATCCTAAGCACAATTCATTTAACTAGCTTGCTACGCTCACCTCACCACACGTCACTGCAGAGGTACGGGCTTGTTTAAACTGAGGATAATGACCTAACTAAACTTGAGTTGCTGTGTTGTTATGATTTACACCGATAATAATACAAACATTTCTTTTGTACAAATGTATTTGTAATATTGGTGATATTATTTATTTGCAATTTAATTGTAATCTAAAAAGATCCAAGTGGTTTAAACCTATAAATAGTCAAGGGTCCAAACTGGTCTAATGGGTCAAAAGCGTCTTATGGGTCTTTGCGGTCTATGGGGTCTTCGTGGTGTTTAATGGTCTTCTGGTCTTTTGTCTTCAGCGTATTTTGGGTCCTCTGGGTATTTGGGGTCTTTTGGGTCTTTTAGGTAATCTGGGTCTTTAATGGACTTTGGGGTATTTTGCATCCTCAAGGTATTTTGGGTCTTCAGCGTCTTTAAGCGTCTTCAAGGTATTTTGTGTCATCTTGGTCTTTTGGGGCATCTGGGTGTTTAAGGGTCTTTTGGGTCTTCAGGGTCTTTTGGGTCTTTAATGGTCTTTGTGACATTTTGGGTCTTTTATATCTTTGGGGTATTTTGGGTCATCAGGATGTTTTGGGTCTTCAGGGTATTTTGGGTCTTTGGGGTGTTTTGGGTCTTCGGGCTGTTTTGGGTCTTCGGGCTGTTTTGGGTCTTCGGGCTGTTTTGGGTCTTCGGGCTGTTTTGGGTCTTTGGGCTGTTTTGGGTCTTCGGGCTGTTTTAGGTCTTCGGGGTGTTTTGGGTCTTCGGACTGTTTTGGATCTTTGGGCTGTTTTGGGTCTTCGGGCTGTTTTGGGTCTTCGGGCTGTTTTGGGGTCTTCGGGCTGTTTTTGGGGTCTTCGGGCTGTTTTGGGGTCTTTGGGCTGTTTTTGGGTCTTCTGGCTGTTTTTGGTCTTCTGGCTGTTTTTGGTCTTTGGGCTGTTTTTGGTCTTTGGGCTGTTTTTGGTCTTTGGGCTGTTTTGGGTCTTTGGGCTGTTTTTGGTCTTCGGGCTGTTTGTGGTCTTCGGGCTGTTTGTGGTCTTCGGGCTGTTTTTGGTCTTCGGGCTGTTTTTGGTCTTCGGTCTGTTTTTGGTCTTTGGGCAGTTTTTGGTCTTTGGACTGTTTTGGTGGTCTGGGTCTTTGGGGTATTTTGGGTCTTTGGGAACTTTTTGGTCTTTTGATATTTTGAGTCTTCATGTTTTTGGGTCCTCTGGGTCTTTGGTGTCTTTTGGGTCTTCAGGGTATTTTGGGTATTTAAGGGTCTTTGGAGTCCTTTGAATCATTGGGGTATTTAAGGGTATTTTGGGTCTTTGAGGTTTTTTTGGGGATATTTTGGGTCTTTGGTAACTTTTGGATTTTCGGGGTATTTTGGGTCTGTGAGGTCTTTTGGGTATTTTTGGGCTTCATGGTCTTTTGGGTCCTCTGGGTCTTTGGTGTCTTTTGGGTCATCTCAGTCTGTTTTTGTTTTTTTGTTTGTTTTTTTGTATACAGAGTCGAGGCTCGTGAAAGAGCTCACATTTATCAAACAAACAAATCAAACAAACAAGCAAAAAAGTATATAAAAAGGGGAGCGGTCGACAAGATGGGGAGAGAAGGGGAGGAAGCACACAAACACAACATTTGAGGGCAGGGACATCGGGAGATGTGTGGGAGGCAGAGGGCCTGGGGGGAGGCAGGATAGGTATAAAACGCAAGGACACCAAGGACTTCCAGGAAAGAAGACAAAAGTCACCTCAAAAAAGTGGATTTGGGGTGAAATTAGCGGGGGTAGAAAAGATCAAGGTTTTGGATTGGGGAAGATAAGAGATGGTGGTGAACAGCCGTTTTAAAGACCTGGAGGGAGGAGTGGGATTGAAGAGAGTGAGGGTGTTTGTTCCAGAGGCGGGAGAAAAGAGGAATGAAGGAGTGAAGGTGAGCAGAGAGTCTTGATTTTGGCAGTTTAACCAGAAGAGGGTTGCAGGCAGATCTTGTGCGACCTGCAGGAATATTTGGGGGACAGAGCCCAGAGAGAGCTGGGGGAGCAAGGCCGGAGAGGAGTCGGTAGAAGACGGAAAGACCACCAACCTGCCTGCGGTGAGTAAGTGAAAGGCCCTCGGAGATAGCGTCATCGCGGGAGATTCCAATGATTCTGAACGCTTTGGTTTCAACAGCTTGAAGACGAGCTAGGTGTGAGGCAGGAGCACCAGCCCAGAGGGGACAGCAGTATTACATTGAGCTGCAGATGAAAGCCTTGTATGTGGTGAGGAGCTCAGGTGTGCCAAGGAAGGACTTCGCACAACGGAAGATGCCCAGTCGGCGACTGGCTTTGGAGGCCAGCTTGGAAATGTGGTTTTCCCAGGAAAGATCATGGCAGATAGTGAGACCCAAAAGCTTGAGTGACAGAACTTCTTGGAGAGGATTATTCAGAAAGTAGATGGGATGGTTGTCCAGTCGGTCTTTTCGGAGAGACATCGTAAGAGTGTGAGATTTGTCAGGATTGAAAGACATGTTCCACTTGTTTGCCCAGTCTGTGATTTTGTCCAGGTCTGCAGAGAGTGAGGAGGCTGCAGACTGCCGATCTGAGGGATGAGGTATGGAGCGGCAGAGAGTGGAGTCATCAGCAAAGGGATAGAGAGGATTTTCAAGAGAGTCAGAGAGATCATTGATGAAGACCAGAAAAAGCACAGGGCCCAGAACACTGCCTTGGGGAACTCCAGCCTGAACAGGAAGAGGAGATGAGAGAAACCCATTCAGGGCCACACCTTGACTATGACGAGAGAGGAAGTCCGCCAGCCATGCGTGGAGATTTCCATGGATACCAAAGGAGGAGGGTTTGGTGAGCAGAGCGGGGTGCCAGACCGTATCGAAGGCACGTGATATGTCGAGGGAGACAGCTCTAATTTCCTGTTTGGCATTGAGGACCTCCATCCATTGTTGAGACAGCAGAAGCAGCATGTCCAGAGTAGAGTGACCTGGTCTGAAACCAAATTGATGATCAGAGATCAAGCCATTGGAGAAGAGGAAAGATTTCATATCCGAAGCAATGATGGATTCCATGACTTTGCTGATAATTGGGAGAAGGCTGAATGGTCTGTAGTTGCTAGGATCTGTTTTTGCACCTTTTTTGTGCAAAGAGGTGATGTTGGCTGATTTCCAAGCAGATGGCAGTTGACCTTGAACAAAAGAGAGGGTGAAGAGAACAGAGAGAGGGAGTGAAAGAGCGGAAGAACAGGATTTTAGGACCCGTGGGCTGATGCCGTCAGGTCCAGTTGCAGAATCAGAGTCGAGGGTTGACAGAAACTTTTCCACCTTGTCAGGAGGAAAGGACACGGAGTCCAGGAGCAGCTGGGTACGACTGGGTACAGAGAGGGATGGGTTTGGGACACAAGATTTAGAGGCAAACACAGAGTTGAGGCATTCAGCTTTTTCACGTGCGGAGTCAGCTGTGTAGCCGTTTGAGGTAAGGGAGGGGATGGAGGGGGAACAAACACCAGAAACAGATTTGACCAGACGCCACCAGGATTTGGAAGAGGGAGACAGATAAGAGAGTTCGGTCTTGAGAACGGAGAGATATTGTTTCCTGGCTCTCCTGAGGGTGGACACACACTTGTTTCGGGCTTTGTGAAAGGAAATGAGATTTCCCTCCGTTGGATTTGCTTTCCAGGAGACGAAGGCAAGTTGTTTCTGGGTTTCTGGGCAAGTTGTTTGTAAGGGTCTTCAGGGTCTTTTGGGTCTTTAAGGGTCCTTGGGGTCCTTTTAGTCTTTGGGGTCTTTAAGGGTCTTTTGGCTCTTCGAGTTTTTTGGGGGATATTTTGGGTCTTTGGGAACTTTTGGATCTTCAGGGTATTTTGGGTTAGTGAGGTCTTTTGGGTATTTTGGGTCTTTGTGGTCTTTTGGGTCCTCTGGGTCTTTGGTGTATTTTGGGTCATCTTGGTCTCTAAGGGTCTTCAGGGTCTTTTGGGTATTTAAGGGTCCTTGGGGTCCTTTTCATCTTAGAGGGCTTTTGGGTCTTAGGTGACTTTTGGGTATTTGGGGTATTTTGGGTCTTTTGGAACTTTTGGGTATTTGGGGTTCTTGAGGTATTTTGGGTCTTCATTATCTTTTGGGTCCTCTGGGTCTTTGGTGTCTTTTGGGTCATCTTGGTCTATAGTGTATTTTGGGTCCTCTCAGTCTTTAAGGGTATTTTGGGGCTTCAGGGTCTTTAAGCGTGTTTGGGGTCCTTTTCGTTTTTGTCTTCAGCATATTTTGGGTATTTAAGGGTCTTTGGAGTCCTTTGAGTCTTTGGGGTCTTTAAGGGTCTTTTGGGTCTTCGAGGTTTTAAAAAAAGTTTTTGGGGTATTTTGGGTCTTTGGGAACTTTTGGGTCTTCAGGGTATTTTGGGTCCTTGATGTATTTTGGGTATTTTGGGTCTTCGTGGTCTTTTGGGTCCTCTGGGTCTTTGGTGTCTTTTGGCACATCTTAGTATTTAAGGGTCTTCAGGGTCGTTTGGGTATTTGAGGGTCCTTGGGGTCATTTGAGAGCTTGGGGGTATTTAAGGGCCTTTTGGGTCTTGGAGGACTTTTGGGTATTTGGGGTATTTTGGGTCTTTGGGAACTTTTGGGTCTTTTGCGTCCTTGAGGTCTTTTTGGTATTTTGGGTATTCATGGTCTTTTGGATCCTCTGGGTCATCTCGGTCTTTAAGGGTCTTCAGGGTATTTAAGGGTATTTGGGGTCTTTTGAGTATTAGGGGTCTTCAGAGTATTAGGGGTCTTTTGGGACTTTGGGGTATTTTGAGTCTTTTGGGTCTTTGGGGTTTTTTTGTTTTGTTTTGGAGATAATATTGTTTTGGAGAGACAGTTAAAACAGAGGAGACAATCTCTGATCAGTATGGTCAAATGTAATGAGGGTTGCGAAAGACAAATAACACAATACGATTTTTTTTTTTGGACAAAGTACATGATTCCACAAGGAAAACTGAACTGGAACTGGGGGAAGTTTCCAAGTGTGAAGGTGAGGCAGAGTTGAACGACAATAGAAGCTTGAATGGGAAGGATATGTCGAATAAAATGGAATCCAAGCTGAACATTTGAAAGTGAAAGACGGAAATAACTCGCCAAGTTTGTGTCTCAGCAAGTTGTCAAGAGTTGCTCATCGATCACCGTCCATGTCTGATGTCTGATGTCTGATGTTATAGTTTCAGACACTACAGACAAATTATTTATCCACTGTGGGTGATGGAGTTGTACCAATTTCAGTATTGTGATTTTGCTGAACAGATTGTTTTAGAAAATGAAACAAATGGTTATGACTAGCATTGCATTCTTAGATGAAGGTAATGTTCTATACAGGTGATGATTGTTTCATTATTTCAAGACTGTGTTGCAGCCTTGTATGTTTTAAAAAAAAAGAAAGAAAAAAAATTTAAGGCACATAAATTGATGTTTTTTTGTGTGCAGAGTCGAGGATTGTGGAGAAAATGAAGGATTTTCTATGAACTGCGATGATGGATTCCATGACCTAGCTGATGATTGGAGGTAAGCTGATATGTCTCGAGTTAAGGGGATCAGTTTTTGCACCTTTTATGTAATGCAGTGCTATTGGATGGTTTCCAACCAGATGGAAGATGACCTTAGTCAAATGATAAAGTAAACAGGGCATAGAGAGGATGTGCAAGAGCGGCAGAGCATGTTCTTGTTGGGGGTCGATTTTTGAAATGTGCACCCATTGGTCGGGCAGCTGTCCGGACCACACCCACGTCTGTCGCTTGACTCCACCCATCATAGTACGAGAGAAAATGATATGGACGCCATCATGGTTCCTGGTGGGCCTAACCAGGCCTGTGTTGGCCTCTGCTGATTATACACTGTCCGGCTTTGTTGCGTCAGATTTCCATTCGAGTGTTAAGTTGTTAGTAAGGTTTAATCAAGCCCATATACGCTTTGCTAAAAAAAATAGTGTCACGTAATTTTTGAATGGCAACATATGTGCGTTAAATGCACGTGTCCCAATTGGCACATTACCAGATTTTTAAAGCCAATTCAGTTGCGCTTAATGGCAAAGTCCCGTACCTCGAATGACCACGTACAGGTTTTATTAACAAATGGTTTATTACCAGAGAGAGAGAGAGCGAGAGAGAGCAGGAGGGTGGAAACTTGCTAACTGAATACACCTCTGATGTTCTTTAAAGCCGAGCCTAGATCTACTGTAATCTATATTACTATATACCCCTAGAGAGGATAATAACATGACCCTTCCTGCCACTCCTGTAGGGAATGAGTACATCAGTTGCCTGAAACCAGACCCAGGTGTCCGTCAGATTCATAATTAATATTGAACGAAACTATCAAGACCCTCGGAGATTAATTGTATCATAACTTCAACAGCAAGGATGAGGGAGTTGAGTGGACAGAGAAGGTGTATATATATATATTGTGTCACAGTGTGACCACAGTGTGATTATCATTATTATTAGCACACATGAGCTGATGCCATTCAGTCCATTTGCAGAATCAGAGTCGAGGGTTGCCAGGAACCTCCCCACCTTCTGGTGTGACTGGATAAGGTGGGTACGAGTGATGAGATTGTGACACTAGATTTTGAAGCAATCACAGAATTGACACAATTCGGCCTTCTCACGAAAACAGAATCTGCTTTGGTGCCATTTGAATGGAGGGAAGGGATAGAAGGGGGTGAATACTTCAGAAGCAGACTTAACAAAGTGCCACCAAGATTTTGAAAAAGGAGACAAGTCTGAAGGTTCAATCTTGAGGTTGGCCATATGTGGTTCTGTGACTCCCCTGAGAGCAGACACACTTGTTGTTGGATTTCTGGTGTGATCTGAGGTTGCCTTCAGTTGGATTTGCCTTCCAGGAAGAGAAGCCTCCTCCAGACTACTCCTCAAGGAGTAATTTGGAGGAGGCTTTTCTTCCTCCATGAGCCCCAACTCTTTATAAAAATCCAAGTTGTTTCGAGGCAACTGCCTCACCACAGAATTCAGTGTACCATCCATTGAAGGAAGGGTCTGACAACTGAAGATGAGATGGGATTAATCTGTGCAGAAGAAAAAGCAGGTTTCTGTGGAAGAATTCCCAAGCTGAGTTAATATCAAGGGCAGCCGATAGAGGAGATCATTCCCTAAGTGATATGGCTCCCTGCAGTCACCAGCTGTCATCCTCGATGAAATGCCAGACTCACCAGTATTGTGGCAGCTCTCTGAAAGTATCCAGGTAGATGTTGACTCTCACAAGCACCAATGGGAGCACGGGCAGAACAGAAGACATTCACAGGAAAGTTGGTATTACCTGATTGATTGAGTGAGGTCCATCCAGTCACAGAAGTCCTCTGCCCCAATGCCATGGCTGGTGAGAGAGGTATGAGGAAGAGACTTGGGAAGGGCTGAGAGACAGGTGTAAATATAGTCGTTGCTGTTAGGAGGAAGGTACAACACATATAAATAAGCGGTGGGAGCAGAGGGGAAGTCACAACGAAAGGTGCTCCGGCAGTTTAGAGGTATAAGACAAGTACATGGATATTGATAAATGGAGTTCTTGATGTAAAGTGCAACTCCACTCCTTGAACAGGGTTGAGGCCTAACTGTCGAACCGGAAGAGGCAATAGCTAGGGAGAAACACGAAGGAATCAGCGACGTGTGTGGGAGTAAGAATTCTCTTCAGAAGATGATGTCAGGTTGGAGTGGTGGCCCTGGATGTTTTAGCCCACAGAGTTAGCGGCAGAGGAGGTGGTGTTATTGCCAGGAATGTGGAGAGGGGCTGTGAGTTCTTAGAGAAGTGGTAGGGGAACTTGGAGAGGGTATGGGGCCAGGGGGGGAAGCTGGGAAGGGAAATACAAAGTGATGCTGGAACCAGTGTCTTTAGGAATTGTCCACTTCAATAAACCGAGCACAAAAGAGAACAAAGGAGCTATTAAGTGTAATTTACTCATTACTTACAGGCACAGAGGGGGAATCAGCCCTCCACCAATAAAGTAGACCCTTCGCACCACTGGCAGAGGGCTGAATCATCAATCCGCACCAAGCAAGAGGAAATACACAATGGTACGTCCAATGGAACTCTCCTGACCTCCTGCTTGAGACGCAGATCAGTCATTAACACCACCACTGAAGGTCGATGGAGGTTATGTTTAGACCCCTGTCTGTCTGCTTGTCTGTGAACAAGATATCTCAAAACGTTGTGGACGGATTCAGACGAAATTTGACAAAGAGTTAGTGTATGTGACAAGGACGAAATGATTAGATTTTGGTGAAGATTCGGATTCGGATTCGGATTCGGCTAGTAGGATTTTTAAAGAGATTCTTCACCATTTGGGAGATAAAGCCAAAACCGACATATAGCAGGATATCTCAAAAAAGGTATGGACGGATTTGGACGAAACCTGGTGGACAGGTTGTGTGTGTGACGAGGAAGAATCGATTCGATTTTGGTGAAGATTTGAATATGGATTCGGATATGAGAATTATTTAATTTCAAAGTGAATGTTCACCATTGAGTGAAAGGGCCAAAAACGATACATAGCAGGATATCTCAAAAAGTTGTGCACGGATTTGGACGAAACGTGGTGGACAGGTTGTATGTCAGACAAGGACGAATCGATTCGATTTTGGTGAAGATTTGGATATGAATTCGGATATGAGAATTATTTCATTTTTAAGTGATTCTTCACCATTGAGAGATAGGGCCAAAAACGATACATAGCAAGATATGTCAAAAAGTTGTGCACGGATTTGGACGAAACCTGGTGGACAGGTTGTATGTCAGACAAGGACGAATCGATTCGATTTTGGTGAAGATTTGGATATGAATTCGGATATGAGAATTATTTCATTTTTAAGTGATTCTTCACCATTGAGAGATAGGGCCAAAAACGATACATAGCAAGATATGTCAAAAAGTTGTGCACGGATTTGGACGAAAATTGGTGGATGAGTTGGTCAGGTGACAACAACAAGCTGATTAGATTTTGATTCAGGTCCAAATCCAGATCCGGCCTATCAGTGGACACAAAACATAAACTGTTCAGCCTGGCGGAGGTGTGTGCTCTCTTCCGGAGGTGTGCTCTGTACCGGAGGTGTGC